>NC_142742.1:2155000-2242500 GCF_051943395.1 Hippocampus bargibanti | reverse complement strand
CTACTCCAGACCCGATCGGGCTCCTCTCCTGTGAAATTATAGTTCTACTTTGGCAAACAACAATAATGGATGATACTGGCTCCAACGGGGCGAACGACAAGAAGAAAAGCAGAGAAATAGAAAAAAAGGCTTTTGAATAATAAGATAAGGTGCAAAGAGGGAAGGGCATATCACTAGCGACGGTGCTTCCGTAAATTGTGAACATTTACTTTTGCTACGTTAATAGCCTCATTAATTCTTTTGTTGAAATTCTGCACAAAACAACTCATCACTCAAATTTTGTAAAGCACGTTAAAATCAAGCATAGGTGCATATAAAATGATGTACATAAAGTAAAAAACATCGGACATAAAACTGAGACAGACAATAACACCATAAAACATGAAAATAATGTTTCTCATGCTGAGTTGAAAGACGAATAATAGATTAGTGTGTGTGTGTGTGTTTGTATGACTAGTCTTGTGAGGACCACTAACATTTTATACCATTAATAGTGAGGACCTTTTGGCCGGTTTTTTTTTTTTATTCTAAAGACTTCTAGTGGGTCTATATATGCATCTGTTAAAGTTTCAGAGAGGTCCTCACAAATTCACCCAAAATGATTTTTTATTGGTGTGTGTATTTTCATTTCACTTGGATACACACACTTTTTACTCACTCTGTGTTTTAATGTGTGTGTGCGTGGTTAATGAGAGAAAAACGTTCATACCACAAAAAGTAAAACAACCAAATTCACAACAGGGGTGAGGACTTTGAATGTACCCATTCAGAGTCCTCACTCCTGCTATTATTTCAGTTTCAAGGCCACTTTTTATTTCTTTGTTTTTAAAGAAGTTGAAGTGGGAAATGGGGTGACATTTAGCGTTCAAATGTAACACTAGTTCGAAACTTATCTGGAGTTATCCGGACCACATAAAACCTTTGAAACAGGAATCTGTGTGTGTGTGTGTGTGTGTGTGTGTGTGTGTGTGTGTGTGTGCGTGCATGCATGTGTGGGTGTTATTAATAAGGCTCCTAAGAAAAATCATGCTATTTTTTTCAGGTGGAGCCCAGGGGAGCAAAGACAAAGAAAACAACAAGGCCCTATAATTGAACCTTGTGGAACACCATCTGACAATTAGGCAAAATGAGACTCTGAGTGACCAAGGCGATCACAAAGTCCATGGTAAGAACATCCCCATCATCCCCTCCCCCACTCCCACAAAAAATAGATTTTTTTAAAAAAATATATCCAAAATAAAAATGGAAAAATTAAGACTTGATTTTTACCTCATTCACTGCCGGATTATTATTATTATTATTATTGTTATTGTTGTTATTTTTTTATTATTGTGATTATAGTTGATATTATTATATTACATCACATTGTATTATATTACATTACATTTTATTATTATTATTATGTTATAGTTCCTATGATCATATCATATTATATTACATTATGTTGTACTACATTACATTTTATTATTATTATTATTATTATTATTATTATTATTATTATTATTATTATTATTATTATTATTATTATGTTATAGTTCCTATGATCATATTATATTATATTACATTATGTTGTACTACATTACATTTTATTATTATTATTATTGTTATTGTTGTTGTTGTTATTTTTTTATTATTGTGATTATAGTTGATATTATCATATTATATTACGTTACATTGTATTATATTACATTACATATTATTATTATTATTATTATTATTATTATTGTTGTTATTTTTTTAATTATTGAGATTATAGTTGATATCATCATATTATATTACGTTACATTGTATTATATGACATTACATTTTATTATTATTATTATTATTATTATTATTATTATTATTATTATTATTATGTTATAGTTCCTATGATCATATTGTTGTTATTTTTTTAATTATTGAGATTATAGTTGATATCATCATATTATATTACGTTACATTGTATTATATTACATTACATATTATTATTATTATTATTATTATTATTATTGTTGTTGTTATTTTTTTAATTATTGAGATTATGTTGATATCATCATATTATATTACGTTACATTGTATTATATGACATTACATTTTATTATTATTATTATTATTATTATTATTATTATTATTATTGCATTTAACATCGCATTCAGTATTCATATACAAATTCCATTTATTTGCGGCATTTGCGAGCGTTGCAATTTTCCACTCGCTTGCTCTTTCTCCGGAACGTTCCTCCGCCTGTCTGATCTCCTGTATGTAAAGCGAGGCGAGTTCAAAAACCAAAAGCGTGTCTGTAGGTTGTAGCTGGTGTCGTCTCCTATCAGCCACCCGCATTAAATATACATCTGATAGACTGTGGATAAAGAGGCATTAACATGCGCAAGTGCTTAAGTCGAATACACTGAGGTGGATGGAAGACGAAAGATGTTGTTAGCAAGCTAGCAGTACAAGTCCTCTTTGGATATAAAATAAATGAATTAAATAGAATAAAAATTGATGTCTTATTTTCCTAAACTTCTCGCAGGCTGGCTGTGGATGTTGAACTGATTGAATGATTTATTTTTAAAACTCGACTCCGCAATGTCACACTTTATAATTAGCATACAGCATTGACCTAGCGTAGTTGATTAGAATTGAAAACAAAATGGTGGTTTTGGCATTTCATAGCCAATTTGTGGTATGTATTGGATTGGTTTAGTATTTATTAAGCCCGCAGTGGAGAAATTTATATTTCACAGCAGCAAAGTTATGAAAGAAGAAGGCAAGGAGGAATAGAAAAACAAAATACAGGAGCTGCTGTAAAGGCAGTCAGTGTTGAGGCGCCATCTTGAAGTCAAAACAATAACACAAAAAACAAATAAAAATAACCACAAAAGACAGTTATTCAATTTTAAGCACTTTCTGCACCCTATTTGTTATATGAAGCCGTTCGAAATGAAAGAGGAAATAATCAAAGTGTCCTTTTCACCAGTGGATCTATTCGCAAGCTGGTGGCTATCTATTCACTAGCTGATGGCTATCTATTCGCTAGCGAATAGCTATCTATTCGTTAGCTATTAGCTATCTATTCGCTAACTATTAGCTATCTCTTCGCTAGCTATTATCTATCTATTCGCTAGCTAGCTTGCTATCTATCTGAGTTACTTCGGGGTTGAGTGAAGGCCTGAAAGTAACTCAAATAGATAGAAAGATAGCTAATATATAGCTAATAGCTAGCCAGCTAGATAGCCAGACAGATATATCGCTAATAGATAACTAGATAGCTAATACATAGCCAGATATACAGATAGCAAATTGATAGCTAGCTAGGTAGCTAGCCAGATGCAAATAGCTAGCTAGGTAGCCAGCCGGATAGCAAATAGCTAGCTAGCTATCCAGCCAGCCAGCTAGAGACAGCTAGATAGCCAGATGATAATAATAATAATAATAATAATCTCAGCTCATCGGTGCGGCACTTATATGAGTCCATTGCCGAGGATATCGACTTGATTATTTTCTGCGGGGATGCTTTGGTACCTATTTATGAAACCCATGTGCGCATTTATGGCTCGTTGGGCCACGTTAACACAAAAAGCGTGCGCATCGACGGCCATATTTGCCATGGAGGATCGTTAGTTAATATGCATTCGCCCATCTCGCTGCGCACGCATCTCATTTTCCCGCACATTGTTATATATGACCACGTAATAACTCCAACTTGCGCATACTTGTATATTTTATCCATTAGCATCTTTGCCGTTTGTGTTGTTGTTGTCGTTGCTGCCTGTTTTAAATCACAGGAGGCTTCCTCTCTTCCATTCCTCCCTCTCCCCAAAGCAATAATATTCAAAAGGGGGGTCGGGTGGGTTGGGGGTGTTGGTGATGCTTGTATTTAACGACATGGTTTCTGTTGTTGTTGTTTTTTTAAGGGTCGCCCGAACACTGCGACGCTCATTTTCATACATATTGCCCTGCTATTTCCTATGCCGCGAAGAGGTTTCCTGTACTAAATGCGATGAAATGAAGCCCCTTTTGTAGCAATGGAAGGTTTAGTATGTCTTTTATAAACACACACACACACACACACACACACACACACACACACACACACACACACACTCCTCTGGAGTCAACCTACAACACGGCAAGCAAGCGCTGGGGAATCAGCGGCAAGCTACTGCTAAGTTGAAAGGTGGCCGTTTTGTAACACTTCCCGAATGCTATTGCATTCGTCTACAAGGACAACCGACGTCACTTTTTTGTTTCCTAACTAACATCAGAAAAACGTTTTATAGCATCTAAAATAGCCAAAACACGCAGTATGATATTTTTAGTCAAATGCAAAACACCAATAAAAATGACTTCAAGTGTCCAAAATCTGTTTATTTAATTTAATTTAATTTAATTTAATTTATTCATTCATCCATATATTTATTTATTCATCCATTTATTTATTCATCCATTCATCCACTCATCCATTTATTTATTTATTTATTTATCTATCTATCTATTTATTTGTTTGTTTATTTATTTAATATTTATTTGTTCATGCGTTCACTCGTCCATTTCTGTATTTATTTATTGTTTATTTATTTGCTCATTCTTCCGTTTATTTATTTATTTATTCATCCATTTATTTATTTATTTATTAATTAATTTATTTATTCATCAATTAATTATTTTTATTTATCTATTCATTTATTTATTGTCTATTTATTTTTTCATTGGTTCATTCATCCGTTTATTTGTGTATTTATGTATTCACATATTTATTTATTTAGTTATTTTTTATTTGTTCATTAGTCCATTTATGTATGTATGTATGTATTTATTTATTTATTTATTTATTTGCGTATTTACCTATTTATTTGTGTATTTATTTTTTTTATTTGGTCATTTATGTTTTTATTTATTTATTTGTTTATTTATTTAATATTTATTTGTTCATGCGTTCACTCGTCCATTTCTGTATTTATTTATTGTTTATATATTTGCTCATTCTTCCGTTTATTTATTTATTTATTTATTCATCCATTTATTTATTTATTTATCTATTTATTTATTTATTTATTCATCAATTAATTATTTTTATTTATCTATTTATTTATTGTCTATTTATTTTTTCATTGGTTCATTCGTCCGTTTATTTATTTGTGCATTTATGTATTCACATATTTATTTATTTATTGTTATTTTTTATTTGTTCATTAGTCCATTTATTTATGTATGTATGTATGTATTTATTTATTTGCGTATTTACTTATTTATTTGTGTATTTATTTTTTTTATTTGTTCATTTATGTTTTTATTTATTTATTTATTTATTGTTTATTTGTTCATTCATCCATTTATGTATGTCGTTATTTATGTATTTATTTATTTATTTATTTATTTGTTTTCTTGTTCAGTCGTTTATTTATTTATTTATTTATTTATTTATTGTCGTCTTTAATCGTAAAGAGTCCTCTAGGTGAGCCCCCCCCCCCCTCCCGGCGAGTGGAAAGTTCTGCATTTTGTGTTGAAAAATCTTAATCTGCGATTCAATTTTGCTTGAAAAGCATCTCGACACCGCATGTGACCTTCTCCGCCAACGGAAAAAAAAATACGGCACTTAGTCACACAACATAACTGCTGGCAAGCCGAGCATCTCGTATTATCGTCAAAGTCGGAAAGTGGAGTGCGGGAGGGGGAGGGGGGGGGCGCGTATGGATGGTAACAAAAATCACAAGACTTACTCACACACAAGATGAATAAAACATGTTAGCGGCGAGCAACGCATCGCGTTTTAATTTCAGCGTTCTCAGACGAGGTCGCCCGACCTTCTTTCTAATCCGCGTTTGTACGAGATCCCTCGTAGGGACGTTCGCGTGACGGATTAGGAGGTGACATCAGATAAAACGAGGGTGGGGGGGGGGGGGGGGGTTGGGATGCCGACGACATAAAGACGGAGACAACATCTCAGACGCGAAGCACCTTGAGGCCAAATCTGCACTGACAGATAACCACGGCGACGCAGGGCCCAGGAGGACCTCGCCGCTGCGGTACCAATTGGACCAGATTTTTATCTCCTTGTTGTTGACATGGTCGTTCCAGAGCTTTTCGCTGTGGTGATTGTGCTGAATGAACCTGACCCCCCCCCCCCCCCCACCCTGACAAAGTAGTGCCGTTTCATCGGTGGCAGTCAAACATTTCCTACAAAAACTCGGCTGCGCTGAAATATTTTTGATAATTTGATAAAAATACACCAAATGAATACATGAATGAATGGATAAATACATACATACATACATACATACATACATACATACATACATACATACATACATACACACACACACACATACATACATACATACATACATACATACATACATACATACATACATACACATATACATACATACACATATACATACACACACATATACATACATACATACATACATACATACACATATACATACACACACATATACATACATACATACATACATACATACATACATACATACATACATACATACACATATACATACATACATACATACATACATACATACATACATACATACATACATACACATATACACACACACACATATACATACATACATACATACATACACATATACATACATACATACATACATACATACATACATACATACATACATACATACATACATACATACACACACATATACATACATACATACATACATACATACATACATACATACAAAAATGAATGAATACATTCATAAATAAGTGTGCGAACAAATAATTAGTTCATTGTAGAACAAAACAAAAAAAATCAAAATACACCCAAAAAAATAAATGAAAGCATGGATAAATAAATAAACAAATACACAAATAATTAAAAAAAAAAAAAAAATAATATGAATGGGGGGGAATTGAGTGAATGCTGGCGCGTATGGCTGCCGCTGCTCACCCACAGAAAAAGCTGTTGTTAAAGTGCTAGCTATCTGGCTATGTACTCCATTCTATCAAGCCATCAATGACCGTCACAAAGGTAAATAAAACGATTCTATTATGCAGTACAGTTTATTTCATTAATTATAATACCATAGCACATTTATTATACATAGAATAAGGTATATTTTGTATAGTTTTAAGGCTTAAATTAGAAAGTAGCAATTAGAAAGTAGAAAATTATGTTTTATGGGCAACTGGGAACGGATTATTTTCATTTTAATGGTTTCCTATGGGAAATTAAATTTTGGGATACACACTTTTCACCTTACGCACTCTGTCTGGGAACCAATTAAATTCGTAATTCAAAGCATCACTGTATTCATATTTCTACTACCATGAATCAAATTTTTATTTTAACTAGAAAAAAAAAGCTTAAAGAAAAACAACAAAAGAAACAAGCAAAGAGTAAAATAAATGACGAAATAAATAACAGCATGTTGTCTGATCTCATCCCCTCCCGCGGACATCGTATTGATCTCCTATCGATAAACACCACCGAGCTCCGTTTGAATGTGTAGCAAGTAATACAAGCCTTACCGCTGAGTTAAAAAGGAACCACTCATCCTGTACTCGTTTGGACCTGTGACTTTCCACTTCCTACGCGCTCTCCGAAATACACCTTCCACTCAAATTCCATAGCTGGAAATTGACAAAAAGAGCAAAAGTATCTTTTTTTTTCGAAGTGCGCCTTAAGCACCTCCATTTTTACTCTTTTTTTCTTATTTTTTTTTAATATTTTCTTTAGTTGAGTCGAGATTCAGAAGATAACAAACAGCAGAAGTCAGCAAACCACAAAATTAAAGGACAACCGACGTCACTTTTTTGTTTCCTAACTGACATCAGAAAAACGTTTTATAGCATCTAAAATACCCAAAACATGCAGTATGATATTTTTAGACAAATGCAAAACACCAATAAAAATGATAAACGATATTTTAACCAAAATCACTACAGGAGTGAGGACTTAGAATGTACCCATCCAGAAACCTCAATCCTGCTGTTATTTCAGTTTTAAGTCCACTTTTTATTGCTTTGTTTTTCAAGAAATTGAAGTGGGAAAAGGGGTGACATTTCGAATGTAACACTAGTTATTCTTTAAACTTATCAGCAACGGTGGTCCTCACTCCTTATCTGGAGTTATCCGGACCTCACAAAACCCTTGAAACAGGAATGTGTGTGTGTGTGTGTGTGTGTATACATGTGTGTGTGTGTGTGTGTGTGTGTGTGTGTGTGTGTGTGTGTGTGTGTGTGTGTGTGTGTGTGTGTGTATGTCGAAGAACGTCACTTCTATTGATGGACAATAACAACAGTCATTATCTTCATTCCGTCAACCTTTCGGTTCCTCTCAAATGAAAGCCCGCGAGGATGCCGCGAAATGAAAATGGAGCAAAAGAGGCACGGCTGCAGCTGATTTATGCCTGGCCACCTTCCCTCCTGCTTGTCTCCATGATTAAAATGACGCACGCCGTCATTGTCGTCGTTTGCCGGAGGCCTGTGACGTGGCGGTGACACTTGTAGGACTTGGGGCCAGCTATCTGATCAGTGTTGCTGTTGTCAATTCTAAAAAAAAGCTAGCTAGCTAGCTAGTTATCTAGTTATGTCGCTATGTAGCCTTGTAAATATATATCTTTCTATCTACAGTATCTGTCTCTCTGTCATAAAAAAAATACAATTTTGGGGGGGGATGCTAAGCTAACAAGAGACGAGCTAGTGAGCTTGCTCCCGACAATCTAGTGAGCTAGTAAGCGATGAGCTAGTGAGCTAGCTAGCGATAAACTAATGAGCTAATTAGTGGCGAAACTAGTGAGCTAGCTAGTTGTCAGCTAGTGAGTTAGCTAGCGACGAGCTAGTGAGCTAGCTGGCGGCGAACTTGTAGGCTTGCCATCGATGCGCTAGTGAGCTATATAGTGAGGAGCGAGCTCACTAGTAGCTACCGACGAGCGAGTCAGGTTGCTACTGACGAGCTAGTGAGCTAGCTGGCGGCGAGCTTGTGAGCTTGCTACCGATGAGCTAATAATCTAGCCAGCGACAAACTAGTGAGCTAAATAGCGGTGAACAAATGAGCTAGCTAGTGGCGAGCTAGTGAGCTAGCTAGTGACAAGCTAGTGAGCTAGCGGCGAGCTTGTGAGATTGCTACCGACCAGCCAATACGTTAGCTAGCGACAAACTAGTGAGCTATATAGCTGGTGAAGAGCTAGTGAGATAGCTAGTGGCTACTGAGCTAGCTATCAGCGAGCTAGTGATCTAGCCAGTGATGAGCTAGAAATAGTGGTGAACTAGTGAGCTAAATAGCAGTGAACTAGTGAGCTAAATAGTGACAAACTCGTGAGTTTGCTAGCGGCGAGCTAGTGAGCTTGCTATGGCCATAATAGTGAACTAAATATCTCGCCGATCTAGTGAGCTAATTAGCAGCAAACTAGTGAGCTAGCTAGTGGTGAGCTAGTGAGCTATTGAGCAGCGACCTAGTGAGCTATCTAGCGGCGAGCTAGTGAGCTTGCTATGGCCATAATAGTGAACTAAATATAGCGCCGAACTAGTGAGCTAATTAGCAGCAAACTAGTGAGCTAGCTAGTGGTGAGCTAGTGAGCTATCGAGCAGCGAGCTAGTGAGATAGCTAGCAGTGAGCTAGTGCGACTGCCGCTAGCTAGCTCATTAGCTCGTCGCTAGCTGAATAGCGACGAGCTAATGAGTTAGCTCACTAGTTTAGCTCTCCTTCTCTCTCTTTATTTTCTGTTTCTCTTTTTGTTTCTCTTTATTTCATGCGATATGCTTATTAAAGATTTTATTCCCATCTTTGTAATCATATTTAGAAGCTTTTTAACAATTTATTGATCACAATCCGTGGCATAATTCAGTCCATATTTCATCATGAGAGGTGTGTTTTTAGGGTCTTAACCTTGACCCTAACATTGAATGCAGTTTTTTTGGGCGGTTTGGATGAGCACGAGGTCACCCAATAAAGCCTGACGCCCGTTTGCACTGTTTTTTTTTTTTTTTTGCCGCTCTAATCGAATAATAGTACAAGGGCGAGAAGCTGAGCCCAGTCCATTTTCCTTCTACAAATGTCAAGGCCCGCTTTGACACGTGCACAACACACGTACGCACGCACGCATCAAGGGCGCCCATATACTTTTAATATTCATGTCTTTTACATAACCTTTACGTAAGTGCGGGACGTGTTTCCATGTGTGTTTGTGCGAGTCTTTCCTCTGTAGTTTTCCCTCATTAGAAGAAAGCTCTTTAATGTTGACATCCCAGAGGAGAAAAGAAAGCCTCCGCGTGCGTGTGCACGCGTATTGTTATTGCGGGGAGAAACGTTCCTACTCATGCCGCATGAATTTGACAATGATGACACCCATATTAATATATGTATTATTATTATTATTATTATTATTATCATGGTGAGAATCAATCAAAATACAACTTTTGATGAACCGGGAGTCCGAATCCAATATCTGTATCATTCATTGGCAGATGTAGTGCAAAAAATGTGCAAGGCCTTCTCTGCTGGCCTAAAAATATATGAATCACAGATTCTGGCTATTTAGCTAGCTACTGTATTTATTAGCTATATAGCTAGCTACCTATTAGCTATCGATTCCCTAGGTATTAGCTATCTATTTGCTAGGTATTAAGTATCTATTCATAACTATTAGCTATCTATTCGCTAGGTATTAGCTATCTATTCACTGGGTATTAGCTATCTATTCGCTAGCTATTAGCGATCTCATTTGCTATCTATTTGCTATCTAGCTAGCTAGCTATTTGCTATATATTAGCTAGATACCTAGCTGGCTATCTATTTGCTATCCATTTGCTATCTATTTGATATCTATTAGCTATCTGGCTAGCTAGCTGGTCATGTAGCTGGGTATTTATTAGCTATAGGGCTATCTTGCTAGTTAACTGTCTATCTGTCTATCTGGCTATCTTCTAGCTGGCTACCTGGCTGACTATCCATTTGCTATCTGTTAGCTAGCTAGCCAGCTTTCTATCTATTTGAGTTACTTTCGGGGTAAGTAAACGCTAGTGCGTGTAGCTGCCGCTACTATCTGGCTAGCTATCTTTCTGGCTATCTGGCTATCTAGCTAGCAACCTATATTTGCTATCTAGCTATCTATCTATTTGCTGTATTGTTGGCTATCTAGCTGGCTATACATTAGCTACCTAGCTGGCTATTAACTATCTATCTGGCTAGCTATCTGGCTATCTAGCTAGCTACCTAGCTAGCTACCTAGCTGGCTATATATTTGCTATCTAGCTGGCTAGCTACCTACCTAACTAGCTATTTGCTATGTATGAGCTGTCTTGCTGTCTATCTAGCTATTAACTCTTTATCTGGCTGGCTATGAACGAGGCTATGCTATAGCGTCGCTCCCTAAAGATTACATTTATGTGCACCTATGTATTTCATGTGTGCTATTTTTGAGCAAGAGTATGTGCATGCTCTGTTTGCCGCTGATAACCCCCCCCCCCCAGCATGAATGTCAGAGTCACGCTCTCACTCCCAGTCCATCTGCCTCTCGCTGTCTGCGCTCCTCAGCGTCAGCGTCTTACCTCGCCCGCTATCAGCAAAGTTCATTTAAAACAGCTCAGTGGGCTCACGGTGGAGGTGTGTAGGGGGGGGAAGGGGGGTCGAGAGGCAGGTGAGTAGTATCCCAAAGATAGGATCTTGCGGTATATTGTGCGACTAACAGGAGCCTTGTGACCATTGCTTGGGCGACAGTCACTGAGCAGACAGATGGAGTGCCAGAAGGCGTCTTGGTATAGTGAACCCTGACACCCTGACACCCCCCCCCCCCACCCCGAAAAGACAGAATTGGACCTTCCATAAGAATCCTTAAGCACCACGCAGTCATTTCAACACAACCGTAATATGCACACTGTCGCTTTTTATCACTAGACTCGACGTTAAGTGTCGAGAGTAGGGAAAACAGGAGCTTTAAAGGACAACCGACACCTGCGGACAAGTTGCGTCCATAATTTGTCAAATCACTTCAAATGACTTCTACTGAGCGTATTTTACAAAGATTCCACCGCATATCGCTAGATGTTACCTTTTAAGATTCGCGCTGAATATTCAGGAGGTCTTGTTTTCCAGTTGATGACGATGCTCTAAGTGACGTCACGGAAGGAACGCCCCTGACCGAGAAATGCATTTTGGGTATTTTTTTTTCATCTGTCAATGTTTTTCACTTCCACGAGGGGTCAGTATTTGCCTTTTGTCCATGTTAGCGCTTTGTTATAGCTTCAGCTGTTGCTAAAGCAATATGTATGTATTGGATTGGATTGGATATGCCTTTATTAGTCTCACAGTGGAGAAATTTACATTTCACAGCAGCAAAGTGATGAAAAATTGAAAGTGATTGTATTGTATTTTGTACATTCACTCCCATTTCAAGCTCATATAACTCCAGACCCATTCACTGACATTCACAAATTTATTCAGGATTTTTAAAAAAAAAATCTACTTCTTTCTTTCCTTTCCTCTTCTTTTCATAACTTTGCTGCTGTGAAATGTACATTTCTCCACTGCAAGACGAATAAAGGTAGATCCAAAAGCATGACGTAGAGCGCCGTTCCCGAAATACTACAAAGAACATCCGACTTACGACCGGCTCGACTTACGACCACCCGTACTTACGACCACCCGTACTTACGACCACCTCCAGACCCTATTTTTAAAATTTGAAGTAGGACGCATCTTTTTGGGTCAACCTTCCGAAAAAGGAGTGTGTAAAAATGAAGGCGCCGTGTCGTATCTTTCATTGAATATATTGTAGCAAAGGATTTTTGTTGCCAGGAAAAATCCGTAACAAATGAAAGTGCAACACGTCCGCCTGTTCACCCGCGACACTGGCGCCGGAGTCGTCCTTTACAAGAGCTAATGGCTTTGAATGCAGATGAGGCCGGATGGCGTCACGGGTCAACTGCTTCATGAAGTGCTGCCAAAACAAGCTCGAGAAATGGAAACGAGTCTCTTTACAGAACTCACATCAAGGCAACAGCTCGTGCTAAAAGACAAGAAGCCAAAGCGAATGTAAACAGATGCAACCTTATTTCGCTAGATTTTTTTTTTTTGTTTTCATCCATGGCACCATCAAAAAAGAAGGTCAGGGTAATGACGCAAGGCGGTTGTGCCGGAAGGAATGAAATTGCCTTATGTTTTAGGTGGATGGATGAATAGACTCGAGTGGAATAAATACATTAGCTTAAAAAAAAATTGTAAAAATAATAATAATAATAATAACAATAAACATCATAATAATCACCATCATCATATATAATAATAATCACCATCATCATATAATAATAATAATAATAATAATAATAATAATAATAATAATAATAATAAACATAATAATCACCATCATCATATATCATAATACTACTAATAATAATAATCACCATCATCATATAATAATAATAATAAGAAGAAGAAGAAGAAGAATCACCATCATCATATGTAATAATAATAATAATAATCACCATCATCATCATATATAATAATAATAATAAAAAAATAATAATAATAATCACCATCATCATCATATATAATAATAATAATAATAATAATAATAATAATAATAATAATCACCATCATCATCATATATAATAATAATAATAATCATCATCATCATCATCATGATGATGATGAAAATGATAAGAATAATAACATTAACTCATTCACTGCCAGACGATGTGCAAAAATGTGTCCACTCCAGTGCCAGGGTTTTTGTCATTTTCACTGAAATTGCAGGACCTACAGAATATTGAGTTTTAAGACTACATAAACATTCAATTCAGCGTAAGAAACCTTAGACTCTCTTCGTTCATCAGAAAAAAATAGTTAATTCTTAAATTATATGCGTCTGGAGTTATGTGAACTTGAAATGGGGGCGGATGTACAAAATACAATACAATACATAGATATTTCTTTCACAACAGCTGAAGCTGTAACTGTCGCGGTTTGCAAGGTGGTGATGGTGGTTGTGGATCCCAAAAAAGCAGGCGGGAAGGAGCAGCAGGTTGCATTTGACAAATTGTATTAAAATAAAGTCAGCGGGAACAAAATCTAAAACATCAAAGTCATCTGAACAGAAAAATACAAAGTATCAAAGAAAACCATGACTAAAAATCTGCCGAGATGAAACAAACCTGACAGGGTGAAGTAACACATACAATGACCCGACCAGGAATGGTCGTGCCGGGAGTCCTTTTAACTGCCACTGATGAGGACGACCAACACCTGTGCAACTGAGGGCGGGGCCGTCAGCGCTATCCGTTGGTCGCCAACCAGATCGTGACAGTAACAAAGCGCTAACATGGACAAAAGGCAAATGCTGCCCCATTGTGGAAGGGAATAACATTGCCAGAGGTCTGACCAGCGCTTTATCGGCACCCTTCGCCAGAAAAAAAAAAAAAAAAAAAAACCAAACAAATTCTGGAATAGCGCTCCACGTTACACTTTACAATTCCCGAATAAATTCATAAATAGCAGCGAATGTGTTAACAAAACGCGTAAAATACAAAACGAGACGCTGGGGTCAACTCGGTGAGCCGGCGCTCTAATCAGAATATGCGTAGAAATGATGACTTTCTTACTAATTAGCTCAGGTGCTTTGGGCACTCAATTCTAATGAATGCAGAGGAAGGACGCTCCCTGCCACGTTGATTGCTCGCAATATTTTACCGTTTAGCGTGAGGAGGCGGTGAATTTCGTTATCTTTATCAGGCTAGGCAACATCTTCCGCAGGAGGGTACTGATGACACAGGGAAAAATAATGGGGGGGGGGATGGGAACCATAAAGCCAGCGATCGTCATGCTTATCGTTTTTATAATGATAAAAAAACTAATTTTTTCAAAAAAATGTTACAAAAAACTTAAAAAACCTTAAATTTAGTATAGTCTACTGCACCCAGGGAGTAGTCCTCTGCTCCCCCCCCCAACCTGAGAGCAGGGACCAATCATAGGAGAGTCTGCCACCGCCACATCTGGACAGTAGGGATATTTATAGGGCCAAAGCTACCAGCAAAATTTTAGTTCGCTGACGAAGCCTCTTGGATAAGAAGCGAAACGTCCGACACCTTCAAAGAAGATGACGGCTGAAGAAACCTTCTCATCGAGGGAGGAGGAGGAGAAGAAGGGCTGAGGATTTTTTTTTTTTTTTTCACTTCACCTTGCGCATTAGGGGAGTCGCTGGAAAAGGTGGTGGGCAGGGTGCGGAGGGTAGGATTTTTTTTGCGCCCTTGTTTTTATTGCCTGGTATGGAATGCTTGAAAGAAAGAAAGTATTAATGAGTTTCATTTTTATTTTGAGGTCATCATAGCAACGAAAAAAAAAAAACGTTCGTTAAAGTGTTTTGAGCCTAGTTACCATCATGGTCAGGATGATGTTTCTGGGCTGCCATTAACCCGCTATTGTTAATGATAATGTCACAACTGAAGCCTGTTGTCTCGTGTGTGTGTGTGTGTGTGTGTGTGTGTGTGTGTGTGTGTGTGTGTGTGTGTGTGTGTGTGTGTGTGTGTGTGTGTGTGTGTGTGTGTGTGTGTGTGTGTGTGTGTGTGTGTGACCCAGCGGCGTCCCTGCTGGTCCGGAGCAGGGATAACACCCCCTCGGAGGATCCGCTCATTAATCATCCCATTGAAAGCCGCGCGGAATGCTAGCGATCCGCCATTCCTTTCTTCCTTCCCTCCGTCTCCCCTCACCTCCCCTTCCTCGTCTTCATCCTCGGCCACGCAGCTTAATGGGGTCACTGCACCCATTTAACAGGAAGGATGGCGATGTTGTGCGCGCGTGGGTATGTGCGCGACAAAAAAAAGAGAGATTAAATAATAAGTAACAAAGTGGGGAGGACGGTGGAGTAGGCAGCGGTAATAAAAGGAGGGAGGAAATAATTATAGAGAGGGAGGTGTTTAGAAAGTGCGGAGAAGATGATGGAGTCATATACATAAGACAGAGTGTGTAAGGCGAAAAGTGTGTATCCCAAAAATTAATTTCCCATAGGAAACCATTAAAATAAGAATAATCCATTCCCAGATTCCCATAAAACATAATTTTCTACTTTCTAATTTCTAATTTCTAAGCCTTAAAACGACACAAAATATACCTTATTTTATGTACAATAAATGTGCTATGGTATTATAATTAAAGACATAAACTGTACTGTTCCTCTGCTCCCCCCAACCTGAGAGCAGGGACCTATCATAGCAGTATCCGGCACCGCCATCTCTGGACAGTAGTAGTAGTAGTATATATAGGGCCGATACTACCAGTAAGACTTTAGTTCGCTGAAGAAGCATCTTGGATAAAAAGCGAAACGTCCGACACCTTGAAAGAAGTACAGATGACGGCTGAAGAAACCTTTTCACCGATGGGCCACTCCTGTACGACTGAGTGCTTACACAGACGTAAACTGTACTGTATAATAAAGTGGTTTTATTTTCCTTTGTGATGGTCGTTGATGGCTTGATGGAATGGAGTGGCCGGTTTCATTAGCATTAAACACTTGATGAAGAACGTAGCCTTCTTCTTTCACCATCTTGAGGAATGATCCTTTGTAGGTGCTTTCTCTGTGATAATTTTATCTAGTTCCTCATCAATTGTGTTCTGTTTAGCTGGGTTGATAGCCTTTTGCATCAAGTGTACAGATGGCTTATTTGTGGAGCCTGATTGATGGGAATTTTAACCTTGCAGTCTATACTCTGCCTTTGAACTATCAAAGTTGAAAGGAGTCAAAATTGCACTTTGGTACTTTTGGCACTTTGGTTTGGTATCCATTTTCTCACTCTTTTTCTGTCGTCTGCCTGTCTCTTTCATATTTAAACCACCTCCCCTCACTGCTGCGTTCTTGACCAATCACGTGGCTTTAACCGAAGACTGGGGGTGGGGAATAGAGGACAAAAACAGTCGGTTGCCATTTTCTTGTTAGGAGAACGGGCTCATTCGCGAACGACACATCGCTCATTGTGGCGCTCATTGTATGCCAAGGTAAAATTTTCATACATTTAACGTTCGTAAACCTAAAAGTTCGTAATCCAAGGGCTTCGTAAACCGAGGTACCACTGTATGCTGTTGTTAGCATGCTAGCAGCTAAAGCTATGTGTTTCGGCATTGTCATCGCTCAAAACATACCCGTGTGTTTTCTACAAATGACTGTATTTTCATACTTAATTCGACTAAACTGTACAACAAATGGGCTTCGCGTTAAAAGTGTGTTGACAGATTCGGGATGATTGACTTGTCTGTCAGCAGTTGTTGTTCATTCAAATGCGTTCTGCGCATTTGAATGAGGATTAATTAAGGGCGGAACACGCTGTGAAGCCAACAAGGACGCGATGTCGCTGACAGTGAGCATGTTGTTCCGGTTGTTAACTATTCAGCCAAGGAAAAACTATCTTGCTGGAGTTATGCTTGATAAAACTCTCGATTGGTTCACAGGAACACAATTTTAAAAAAGCATGTAGAATAGCTGTGGATTTCAAATATAAAGTTCGTTATATCGTATTCTTAAATCCGAAAAAATATGGGGACTATCATATATGTTTGCATGTAATTTTCTCCGTGCGTGCATAGAAATAGTATCGATATAACACACATACACATACATATACACACACAAGTTTTAGTACACATATGTTTATTATGAGAACACACACACACACAAAAGAGAACAGGAATCCATGTTTGAAAACGAATGCAGGAAGTCAGCCATTTTGTTTCCTAAAAGCCATTTTGGGCCCAGTTACCTTAATTGTACATATAAAGTTCTCAAGACCAGTTTTACTTCGTAACATGAACTTCAATTGACATTTTTGGGGACACGCACTCCCCCACCACCCCGCAAAAAAAATCTCAAGGGGCCGTTTTTGGAAAAAAATAAGACTAAAAGAAAAATAGTGGAAGTCGGACATTTTGGTTTTCAAAGGCCATTTTAGAGTCATTTGGCTCAATTGCACTCCCAACAGATTTTTATGAACATTTAATCCACAAAGCTAATTTTAATCATCATGGAATTTGGTATATATGTCTACCCTAGTGAGACCTGCAAAAAAAAGTCTCAAAAAGTCGTTTGTGGAAGAGAACAATAACGGCCATTTTGTTTTGAAAAGGTCGTTTGTTGTTCTTGATTGAACTCAACCAGATGTTTGTTTCAATGAAGTCCTCAAACCCAATTTCACTGAGCAGCATATAATAATAATAAATGTCATTTCTAAGCGCCTTTCAAAACTCTCAGGCATCCCTTTCATAAGTAGACCCACATTTTTCTTTATGTTAACAAACCGTGCCTGAAAGCGACAGCATTTAATCTCAATGGAATCGAACCAGATTGGAAAAACCAACTAGCCTGTAAATCCACTTTTACACAGCCTCATTTGGTAGGTACAGTGACGCCTTGGCTTATAAACTTAATTGGTTCCCAGATAGTGTGTGTAAGGCGAAAAGTGTGTATCCCGAAAAATAATCTCCCATAGGAAAACCATTAAAATGAGAATAATCTGTTCCCAGGTCCCCATAAAACATCATTTTCTCGTTTTTGAAGCCTTAAAACTACACAAAATATACCTTATTTTATGTATAATAAATGTGCTATAGTATTATAATTCAAGAAATAAACTTGACTGTGTAATAAAGTTGTTTTATTTACCTTTGTGATGGTCATTGATGGCTTGATGGAATGGAGTGGCCGGTTTCCTCAGCATTAAATACTTGATGAGGAACGTAGCTTTCTTCTTTCACCATCTTGAGGAATGATCCCTTGTAGGTGCTTTCTCTGCGATCATTTTACCTAGTTCCTCATCAATTGTGTTCTGTTTAGCTGGGTTGATAGCTTTTTGCATCAAGTGTACAGATGGCATGTGCGGGTTATTTGTGGAGCCTGATTGATGGGAATTTTAACCTTGCAGTCTACACTGCCTTTGAACTATCAAAGTTGAAACGAGTCCAAATGTATTAGTATGATGATGATTATTATTATTATTATTGTTATTATTATGACAGTCACGAACAAAGTTCAGTCAAAGTTGAAGTCAAAATTTCACTGTTTTTCTATCCATTTTCTCACTCTCTTTCCGTCATATGCCTGTCTCTTTAATGTTTAAACTACCTCCCCTCACTGCTGCGTTCTTGACCAATCACGTGGCTTTAAACGAAGACTGGGGGCGGGGAATAGAGGACAAAAACAGTCGGCTGCCATTTTCTTGTTAGGAGAACGGGCACGTTCGCAAACGACGCATCACTCATTGCGGCGCTCCGTGTGTCTCCCGAAAAATAGTTCGTATGCTAAGGTAAAATGTTCATAAATTTAACGTTCGTAAACCGAAAAGTTCGTAAGCCAAGGGGTTCGTAAAGCGAGGTATCACTGTATGTCGATCGCAAGTGGAGTAATAATAATGGCTAAAAAATGATGAAAACACACAAGACGTATCCCATTCTCTATTAAAATGTCTAATTCTAGGTAATTGTTCATAAGTTTGACCCACAAGACAACGCTTAAGGCTGATGATTTAAATGACACATTTTCTCATTTCCGCAAAGTCAAATCTCGTCTTTTGTGTAAGATTGCGATCCTGAGAGATCATCGTTATGACCTAAGAGCAAGTCCCGCATGCCATTTTTTTTTTGGTCATTTCTTTCTTTGAGCCCCAGCTGTCACTTTTCGTCGTCGGAGCAATTAGTGATGACAAAGTACCTTTTTTTTTTTTTTTGTCTCAGCCCTCATGAGTTTATGCGCATATGTATGAGGGAGCATGTTTGACATTTAAAATGAAACCTTGAAGGCATAGCGCTGACATAATGCTTTATGACAAACAGCCAGGGACCCTTTTCTGTGTTCCACCCACGTGCCTCCTCTTGGCTGTGTATACCATCAAAAGACAAATATATATATTTTATTTTTTTTCTCACAAAATGAAGCCTTTTATCTATGGAGGGTTTTTTTTTCTGTTATACCCACACACACAAAAAAAAAAAATCAATTTCAGGGTCGTCATGTTCAACTTTGACAATGTCGCTGCCAACGAGACAACAGGCAAAAATAAATAAATAAAAATAAAACGCACACAAAAACTCGGGAGAAGTGATCACTAAATCAAGTGTGAAGTGACGCTTGCTTCAGCGGTTTGATTCAATAAATGCGCCGGCGTAAAACGTACAAAGAGGTCCCGGCGCTTTCCCCACCTCATAAATCAAACGCGCACACAAAAAAAATAAATAAATAAAAATACAGTACGTTATCAACATCGCGTAAACATGTTGTTCCAAAGCTGACTTAATGGCTACCTAGCCGGCAATATATTTCCTATCTATTAGCTAGCTGCCTAGCTGGCGATCTATTTGCTATCCATTTGCTATATATTAGCTTGTTTTATATTAGCTGTCTTTTTACTCCTGTGCCAGGCGCAAATTAATGACCAAATTCATCTTACAAACAAATTCATCTTCTGAACAAATTCATCTTATGAACAAATTCACCTTACGAACAACCATTCGGAACATATCTTGTTCGTAAGTTGGGGAGGGACCGTCTGTCAAAATGGACCAAGCGTAGGGTTGAACATTTCAACCCAATTTGGCTTCCTTTTCACCCAACTAGTTTGCACCTCCACAAGCTTGTCTTTTCACTCCTCTGCCAGGCGCAAATTAATGAACAAATTCATCTTATGAACAAATTCACCTGACGTAAAAAATCACCTTACGAACAACCATTCGGAACATATCTTGTTCGTAAGTTGGGGAGGGACCGTCTGTCAAAATGGACCAAGCGTAGGGTTGAACATTTCAACCCAATTTGGCTTCCTTTTCACCCAACTAGTTTGCACCTCCACAAGCTTGTCTTTTCACTCCTCTGCCAGGCGCAAATTAATGAACAAATTCATCTTATGAACAAATTCATCTTATGAACAAATTCACCTGACGTAAAAAATCACCTTACGAACAACCATTCGGAACATATCTTGTTCGTAAGTTGGGGAGGGACCGTCTGTCAAAATGGACCAAGCGTAGGGTTGAACATTTCAACCCAATTTGGCTTCCTTTTCACCCAACTAGTTTGCACCTCCACAAGCTTGTCTTTTCACTCCTCTGCCAGGCGCAAATTAATGAACAAATTCATCTTATGAACAAATTCACCTGACGAAAAAATTCACCTTACGAATAACCATTCGGAACATATCTTGTTCGTAAGTTGGGGAGGGACCGTCTGTCAAAATGGACCAAGCGTAGGGTTGAACATTTCAACCCAATTTGGCTTCCTTTTCACCCAACTAGTTTGCACCTCCACAAGCTTGTCTTTTCACTCCTCTGCCAGGCGCAAATTAATGAATAAATTCATCTTACGAACAAATTCATCTTATGAACAAATTCGCCTTACGGACAACCATTCGGAACATATCTTGTTCGTAAGTTGGGGACCGTGTGTCAATATGGACCAAGCGTAGGGTTGAACATCCATCCATCCATTTTCCGTACCGCTTATTCTTCATTAGGGTCGCAGGGGGTGCTGGAGCCTATCTTGTTCATAAGTTGGGGATCGTCTGTAGATATGAACCCAGCATTCGGTCGGGCATTTCAACCCAATTTGGCTTCCTTTTCACCCAACTAGTTTGCAGCTCCACAAGCTTGTCTTTTTACTCCTCTGCCCGGCGCAAATTAACGATCAAATTCATCTTACGACCACATTCATCTTACGAACAAATTCAATTTACGAACAAATTCACCTTTCGAACAACCATTCAGACCATATCTTGTTCGTAAGTTGGGGAGCGTCTGTATATAGATCTGGAGCCAGCGTTGGTTGGCCATTTCAACTCAATGTGGCTTCCTTTTGACCCAGCTAGTTTGCACTTCCACAAGCTCGTCTTTTTACTCCTCTGCCCAGCGCAAATTAGCGAGTCCTCAGGCAGCCTTAAGCTAGCAAATGCCGGCTCGCTGATCTCTCTCGCCTCCCTTTTTCATCTCCTCCTCGCTCAAATCTTTCCGTATCCTCTTTCGTCTACCTCCTTATCATCCCCCTCATTCCTCTGTGTGTGTGTGTGTGTGTGTGTGTGTGTGTGTGTGTGTGTTTCCCTCATGCTAATGTTTCCCACAGAGTGATGGTCGCCGCTACTGCAATGCAGAGGCCATTACACTATTGTGCTTGTTTACCGGAGCGTCCGTGTGGCGCTGCCGATACGAGAATGTAAATGTTTGCGTGAGGGATGACCTGACGGCGCGCGGACGCCATTTGTCATCACCGTCCGACACCGAAAAGCCTCGGCAGCGATGCCCCACCACCACTTGGAAAAGAAAAATCGAGCTGAAAACATCCGATCACCACGCGTACGGGGATGAAGCGCACATTTACGTAGAAAAAAGGGGGGGGGGGGCCAATATTGATTTTTGTCGTGGATTGTAACCCCCTGGGGTGGAATGAAATACAGGCACACCCCGATGAATCGTTCAGGGGTGTGACAAAAAAATCGAAATGCGATGTACAGTATAAGTGAGGTGTTGGGATATAATGTCAATATTGAGCCTTGATGAGGTTTATTCCCTGCGGAAGATAAAGAATATAGACCAGATTTTTGCGATTTTGTCTGTCTGCATGTGTGACTGCACCTTTTGTGTGCAAGGTTCCATTGCTTAAGGTTTAGTTGCGACTATCAATATGAGTAGTGATGCTAAGTGTTAGCCCATTACACATTAGCAATATACAACCATGTGTCAAAAATCATACACACGCATACCCGTTTTTGCCACGTGGTGGGGACTAGGCGTGTGAAAGATTTGCCCCGTGGGAACCCAATTTCAAACATGAAAAAAATATATTTGGGAAACTCCTAAAAATTACTTGGGTTTGACTTTTGTGTTAGTTGGAATGCCTTTCGTCACTCTCTCTCTTTCTCACACACACACACACGTTTTTCCATATCGTGGGGACTCGGTGTGTGAAAGGTTTGCAGTTCGTTTTATAAACATGTCACGTCAATATCATCTTTCCTAGCCCTTTAGAATCAGACATTTGTAGTTTATTTGATATTTAGTGTACACTTTTTTAGGATACACCTTATACCTCTTATAAATCATGTATATATTTTGCCTATTATTTCATATTTTGTGGTCATAATTTAATATTTCAATGGCCCCAACAAAGTGTTTCATGACTGTCTTTACATGGATTGCGATTATTATTATTATTGTTGTTGTCATTATTAGTATAATAATAATAATAATAATAATAATTTATTATTATTATTATTATTATTATTATTATTATTATTATTATTATTTTATTAATTTATTTGCATTATTTTATTTTTTTATGTTTATTTATGTTATTTTTTTAAGTTGTATTTCTGTACGATTGGATGAGATAACTACGTTGTGGTCTCACATTAGTATTTTGTGCCCCCACGAGGTCGCACTTTGGAGTTTGCGCCCACGGGATATTTATATCGTGGTCGCAATATTATTATTTTTTTTTAATTAAACCCACAAATATGCATATTATGGTCACCATTTCATATTTCGTAGCAGTCCACTGTGGCCCCAAATGAGTGCTTTGTAAGCCCGGACCACCTATTTTGTGGGTACAAATTCATATAGCGTTGCTGTATAGTTGCAGTTTTCGCTGCACATCAAGAAAAAAAAAAAAATAATAATAATAATAATTCCCATGTCGTATCGGACCAAGTCCAGTCGCAAGATAAAAAAAAAGCAGCGAGTGTTAAAAATCCAGGCAGTCCTGCTATAATTGCTCGTTTGTTGCTCTTACCGCCGTTGCGTTGTAAGCGGGAGCTTTTTTTGTCTTTCCGGACAATGGATGCAGATGCGGCGTGCCTCAACGACACAGCTTTAGCGGATTAACGCCGAAGGCGGCGGTGCCGCAAACTCGCTCGGTTGGCCGCCGCGTAAAAGAATAACACACACATACACACACTCGAAACGCAATGGCAACGAGCCGCTTAGCACGCATACGATGCACGCTAGCTGTGAAGCGAAACAACGTAAAGGTGCGGAAGAACTCCAGCTGCATCTCGGCAGACTTTGATAACACCTTTGGCGCTAAGACGGCAATTTCGAATTAAAACTATCGGTTAGAATCATCTAAATCAGGGGTGTCAAAGTCATTTTTTTTGCCCGCATTGTACTTATGGTTTCATCACGAGGGTCGTTATGAATTTGGGGAAGCCATTAAAATGTTTCATCTCGACCATATATTACCTACAGAACTCACATTAAATTAATGAACAACTTGATTTAAAATCCGAAATCAATATTAATGACTGTTATTGGCACTTGACATGCTTGATTTGCTTTCGCGGGCCGAAGAAAAGTGATGTGGCCGGCCTGATTTGGCCCCTGGGCCTTGACTTGGACACCGATTGGTCTAACATCTAAACATCTTGATGTAATGTTGAAAGAGTCACATTGGACCCGCCCCCTCCAAAAATAACCCAAATATTTTTGGAGCCACAACAAATAAATAAATAAATCCTTATATAATTCTTATACAGGTTTGAGAACATCTTAAGCATTTTCGTATGGACAGGAACACCTTGACGAGCATTTTACACCAAAAACAAACCAAAAAATGGCATCTAACAGAGCATCAAGAGTAGCATCTAGAAACCGTAAAGTGGCCTTGAGAGTTTTGAAAGGCGCTTATAAATTACATGTATTATTAAAAGTAAAAAACAGCACATACGAGCTAAAAAAAAAACACCTGGGAAAGCATCCAGGGGAGCTTCGAAAGCAGCACCTCTAAGCCAATGGGATGCCGGGATGATGCCAGGTGATAGCCAATGGCGGAGCAGCTCTCTAAGTATGTTGCGTTCAGGAAACTCAGAGCAACCCTTACGGTATTTCCCTTGACATTAATTTCATTACCAGAGGCATTCTTTTCCCTTTTGACTCGAATACCTCACATGAAAAGACGTTGGTAAGTAGCGGCCGCACTCCACAAATGCGCTAAAGCATAGCCTAGCATGATATTGTAGAGCAGCCCTTTGAAAAATGTCAGCATGTAAAGTGTGAGAATAAAAAACGACGGGCGGCAAAGCGCCATCTCCAAGGACGTCTCGAGCGATCTGCTAAAGCAAAAGCACCTCGAAAAAAAATACGTCCAAAGCATTGAGCACCAATGGAGGCGAAGCTGCTCTTGGCAGCCTTTGGAAAACAAGCCAGAGGAAAGTCAAGTTAAAAAAAGATGCGAGAGAGAGCAAATCAAAGGCAGAGAGAGAAGAAAGACGTGTATGGTTAAAAAAAAAAAATCGATCAGAGAGGACTTTGGCTTGGGGCCCGTATTACCTTCCGTTTACGTTTCCGCAAGTAGATTGCATCTAACAAGTAGAGATGACACGGCGTGAAGAAGAAAAAAAAAGAACAATAAGACCGATGAAACTGATGCAAAATCAATGCCTGGTGACAACAACGAAACAAAGGTGTAAGGGAAAAAAATAACATTTCTTCATTCGGTGATTTTGACTCGTAAATGCTGATTCACAGCTTTTTTTCCCCCCAGTACAGTAATCCCTCGTTTATCCCGGTGATTGTGGACATGGACCACCTGCTTTAGACGAAAAATCGCGATGTAGCGAAATCTACATGCATTAATAATAATAATAATAATAATAATAATAATAATAATAATAATAATCCATTTCATTTCTAAGCGCCTTTCAAAACTCTCAAGGTCACTCGACAATCACAGGATTTTTTTTTCTGCGGGTGAGCAGCGGCAGCCACACGCGCCACCATTCACTCAACCCGGAAGTAACTCAAATAGGTAGAAAGCTAGCTAGCTTATCGGTAAATTTACATGTGTATGAGTACCAAAATATATTTATAAGGCCAAATTTAGTGGAATACAGTACAGGACATGGCTAAAGAAGCACCGCAAATGTTTGTAGTACAGTACAAAATTATAATAATAATAACAATAATAATACATTTCATTTATAAGCGCCTTTCAAAACTCTCACAATCATATTTTATTTATTATAGTTATAGCAAGGTTAAAATATCCCATCAATCTGGCTCCACAAATAACCCGCACAAGCCATCTGTACACTTGATGCAAAAAGCTATCAACCCAGCTAAATATAACAAAATTGATGAGGAACAAGGTAAAATTATCGCAGAGAAAGCACCTACAATGGATCATTCCCCAAGATGGTGAAAGAAGAAGGCTACGTTCCTCATCAAGTGTTCAATGCTGATGAAACCCACCACCCAGCCATCAACGACCATCACAAAGGTAAATAAAATGACTTTATTGTTCAGTACAGTTTATTTCTTTAATCATAATACTATAGCACATTTATTATACATAAAATAAGGTATATTTTGTGAAGTTTTGAGGTTTAGAAACTAGTAGAAAATTATGTTTTATGGGCACCTGGGAACGGATTATTCTCATTTTAATGGTTTCCTATGGGAAATTAATTCTTGGGATACACACTTTTCGCCTTACACTGTCTGGGAACCACTTAAGTTCGTAAGCCAAGTTGGAATTTAGTGAACTTTTCGCATTTGGAAATCCCGTAGGCGGAAAAAAATTGAAAATCATATAGAGAAAGCGTTGAAAGCGGTCACACAGTAGTGTTCACGTAGCACCCCTTTATTGTACTTGTCGGGTCGGCAGGAAGAAGAAGAAGAAGAAGAAGAAGAAGGCGTCAGAAGCAGATGCAGAATCATATTATACAGTCAAGATCGCAATGTTGATGCCTTACAACACCCCCCTATCCCAGAAAAAAAAAAGAATAAATATACTCACAACTGCATGTAATATTTGTAAGAGATTGGCACATAAAAAAGTTACCTTGATAAAAGATAATCATTAATAGCTGAATAGTTTTGTCCGTGTTTTTTTTTTTTCTTTTTCTTTTTCAAGAAAAGTCCGACGTTTTGGTCCATCTTTTGAAACGAAAAAAAAAAACGAAATAAAAACATGGGTCCTTGAAGATCGCTCCAATAACTGCGCTACCGCAGTGTCCTTCCACTGTAGGCCGCCATTCAAAATCAACTCAAGTAGTCACGAGAAAATGCCACGTGGGTTAAAAAAATGGTGCGTGAATGCTAAAGAGCTTAGGGTGAACCCAATGCAAGGCTGAGGTCCTTTTCCAAATGTAAGAAATGAATTTAATATTTGAATTAAACAAAAAAAAAAAAAAAAAAATCGAATAGAATGCTGTGTGTCTTAAAAATGTAGTGGGACCGAACTTGATCCTTGTAGTGGATATACCACAATATCATAAAACGGCAACCTGATTGGATAAAGTGCTGAGACTGTTTTCAATGAACTCCTGACCTACTAGCGGTTGCTATGCTAACCAATTGCAAAATTGGGTGTACATTGTATGTAGTTGAGTAGTAGTAGAGTTACAATCTTTGGATTAAAAGCACTTTGTGAATAAAATTTTGACTGCCTGAACTATTGGGGAATGTTAAAAACGGTAAAGTGCAATTCTTAAATGTCTGCGTTTAACTCATTCACTGCCAGACGATGTGCAAAAAATGTGTCCACTACTGTGTCAGGGTTTTTGTTATTTCACTTGAATTTGAGGACCTACAGAATATTGACTTTTTGAACTACATAAACATTCAATACAGTGTTAGAAACCTTAGACTTTCTTCTTTCATCAGAAAAAAAGAGTTAATTCCTAAGTAATATGGGTCTGGAGTTATCTGAGCTTGAAATGGGGGCGGCTGTACAAAATACAGGTAACATCCGACTTCCGACCATTTTGACTTACGGCCGTTTGGTCGGAACGGAACTCGGTCGTAAGTCGGATGTTACCTGTATATAAATGGGGGTGTGGTCTCTGTTAAAATAGATCCCAATATGCCCTAAAATCACCACCAATTATTTTTTTTACAATGGCATGGTTTGAATTCGTCGAGAAATATGAAAGGATTGTGTACAAACATTAGCCTAAGTTTGTGAGGTTCGGTGAGCTAGCTCTTTAGCATTCACAAAATAACGCTAAAAACAACAAGGACATCTTCCTCGCTCTACTTTGCTGCCTGTTTACCCAATTCAACGCAACTAAATTTAATGGCGTAAAGGAAAATAAACAATTCCAATCGTATTTGTTTTGGGGGGGGGGATCCCCCACCACTCCTCCCTCTCCTCCACTCTGATTGGTCACCCAATCCATCCTGTCAAAGTTTAGATAAATAGATCTGTATTCATTAGAAAAATAAGCATCGACCACACTTGCTGGCTGCTCCTCGCTAAGGCACTTTTAGCTGATTTTTTTTTCTCTCGCCCCTCCCCCCAAAACCCCTTGACTCTCTCGCTTTTGATGTTCCGAAGTGCCGCCACTTGGCGTGAAAACCTTTCAATGCCCTCGCAACTCAAGCGTAGCTCCAGTCATCCTTCCTGGGCGAAAATCAGTGAAAGCGGTAATCCTCGGATAGAACGCGGGGCAAACTGAAGTGACCCAGCTTGTTATCTAGGAATAGTTTGGACCTCGGCTCCCGCCGAGGACCTTCGGGGAACGGGGTAGGCAGCTAAAACTGATACGAGCGGTCCAATACTTCCATGTAGTCCGGCGTGGTCATCAACCGAGTACCCTGCTCGCTTCCCTGCTCCGAGCCCGCGGTAGCCGCCGGCATCTGGACCTCGCCGGAGGAGGCGGCCTCCTGCATCTGGGTGTCCTGCGGGTGGGGGTAGCGGGGCGGCGGCCTGGCGTATCTGTCCGAAAGGTCCCGGAACTCCAGGGCGGGAAGTCTGAATAGGCAGTCTACCAATTCTACCTTAGGGGTAGGACCCTGGCTATCGATGACGGTGGGGCATAAGATACTGTTATCGTGGAGTCCCGGCGCAAGTGGTCCCATGGCCCCCGCTACGGTGCTGATGGGGGACGAGGTCACCTGCAGGGTCCATTCGCGGTCTTTCTGGACCGTGGTGCGATACCCGCTGGACCCCCTTCCTTTAGGGTCCTCCGGATCTGGACCTTTGGGTACCGAGATTGTGTCGTAGACGTGGTTGTGTTGTCCCGGCGTTTCGGTCAAACCGTGATGGTGGTGATGGTGGTGATGGTGGTGATGCGCCCCCTCGGAGAAGATCCCACACTCCATTTGGATGCCGGCTAGATCCACCTCACCCTGGCGACGGAACGGTAGCTTGTCCCGACGCCGAAGTGTGTACGCGATCAGCGCCGCCCCGGCGAAGAACGCCGACACGAACAGAACAAGAAGGCTAAGAACCAGAACCGAAAGCGGAATGGAGTCCTTCCCGGGTGGGATCAAGGAACCCGGTTCCGGGACGGGGTGGCCGAGCGGCGATCCGACGTCTGGTGCGGGTGAGGTGGCCGCTCGCTGCTCCCGGTCGTCCGGGGTCTTCAAATCCGGGCACAGCAGCTCCATGGAGAGTGAGCGCAGGTCTACGCCTTTGTTTTTTTCCGGGGAGTGGCACACCACCTCGCCCATCACCACCACGGCGCTGAGACCCTCCAGCCAGCGCTTGAGGGGCACCGCTTCGCAGTTGCACTCCCACGGATTCTGCTGCAGGTCCACCTGGAGGAACACAGTAGGAACGTCTTGAAAAACTGGGATGACATTCACTGTGTTGGCATGTTTATTTATTTTTTTTTTTTCGACTGAATTTGTGTCGTGTTACATGCGATGAATTTTTGAAAAATGTTTTTATTTCCTTTCAAAATTACAGTAAAGTCTTGTTATATCGATATCGGATATATCGATAGTCCCGGTTATATCGATACTACTTCTATGCACGCACGGAGAAAATTACATGCAAACAGGGTTGGATATATCGATAGTCCCGGTTATATCGATATTTTTTCGGACTCCCTTGAATATCGATATAACGAGACTTTACTGTAATTTGTATTGGATTGCATTGCATTGTGAAGATGAAGCAGTGAAAATCTGTGATTTTTTTTTCCGCAATTGAAAATATGACGTAGAGTGCCATTCCACGAATTTCTTCGGGTTTTGGTTTTTCTTGCTGGGGTGCCGATCAAGCGCCGGCCAGTCCTCTGGCAATTTTTTTCCCCTCCCACAAGGGGGTAGCATTGCCTTTTTTTCCATGTTAGCGCTTTGTTACAGCTTCAGCTGTTTTTAAAGCGGTATATACATCAATCTGTATTGTATTTTATACAGCCGCCCCCATTTCAAGCTCAGATAACTCCAGACACATATAACTTAGGAATTAACTCTTTTTTTTTCTGATGAAAGAAGAAAGTCTCCGGTTTCTTATTCTGTACTGAGTGTTTATGTCATCCTACCGCTCAATATTCTGTGGGTACTGCAATTTGAGTGAAAATGACAAAAACCCTGGCACTGGAGTGGACACATTTTTGCACGTCTGGCAGTAAATGAGTTAATTTATTTTCCTGGCCTTGCTTTTAACTTTTTTTTTTAATATAAAAGCATTGTGCTTTATTTTTCCTGGCAAAATGTTAATTTGGGTCACAATGATCCGTTAAATGCTAGTGCACAATATTATATTGTAATATTTAAAGTAATTAAAGTGTCAGACGGCGATTGATATGGAATAAGTATTTACTCCATTATCTTTGAAGATTTGAAATGTGATGGTCAGAAAAAGCATGTTTTAAAAAAATATGTATGTGTGTGTCTGTGTGCGTGTGTGTGTATGTATGTATTTATGTGTTTGCGTATTAATTAATTATTTTATGGTTTTTGCTTATTTATTTATTTATGTGTTTGTTTATTTATTTATTTTCGTGTTTTTTTAATTTAAGAGCACTTCCAAATGTAAATAATTCCACTCTAGGGTCAGGGAAACTGAGCAGCACTCGGCGTTTACGGCGCAGCTATAAAAAGCGTGATTTGCCATCAATAAAATATGTTGGGAAGGCAGCAGACAACTTGTTCGCCTCTCAAGTATTGCCTTTAAAGCGTCATCTTCACAAGTGTACTACAAGAGGAATCTTTCATTTAAACAATAAAGACACAGCCCGTCCCTGAGTTTAAATTTAGACGATATGCGTAGGTGCGCATATGCACTTTGGTGTGATAAAGCATCGCTTGTGTGACCCTGAAAAAAATTCCATTCAAGATGGCTAAATGCTAATTCTGTGTCGGATGATTTACAGTTGCCCCCCCCTCCCTACCCCATCTTCTGCTAGTTGTGGGTGACAATGGCTGGGCCAGCCTGTGAATAAATAAAGTTCATGTACTGTACAATATATTTGATGCTCATTATAAAAACATTGAAAGCAAAACAACCCACCGAAATAAATATATACGTCGATAGATAGGTAGATAAATGGATACATGGATAAATGAATGAATACTACTACTACTACTACTACTAATAATAATAATAATAATAAAAATAATAATCATAATAAGAAGAAAAATCATCATAATAATACTAAATTACATTTTAAGCGCTTTTCAAAGCTCTCAAGGACACATTACAATCACAGACAAGCATAGGTACTATCATAAATAAAATACAATCACGAATAAATAAATACATGAACAAAAAAGTAAATAAATGAATAAAGTGATAAGCCTCCAATAAGTGTATTTGTGAAAACAAAATGGCTGTGACCCCCAACATGTATATTAATAACAATAATTCACTCACTTTGGCATTACAACGTGCAACTTTTACTAAAATGTATCACTTTATAATGGCACTGTAATATAATTGGACGTTAATATCTGTCGTGATATGCACGTGACCAATCTCAAAATATTTCATAAAATGTTCGATTAAAAAAAAACTTGAAAGCAAAGCCTGACAGCGGCATTGCGTTTTTTTTTTTTTGGTGACGTATTTCCAAACAGGAAGAAGAAGTCTTTTTTTACCAACGAAGAAGGAGCGTCTCAATCAAGTTATACCAACAAAGAAGAAGTCGCAAAACTCTCGAAGGTGAAGTGGGCGTGGTATACCTCCACTGTTAGACGACCGCGTTATTTCGTTTCAATATTGACTGGTCGACTTGACGCAATTTCTACAAGAAAATCGACTAAAACCTGGTGGAACGCTTCCAAATGGAGACCCGGTGTACAAGTAAGGGAGTTGCGACGTCTGACCCCCAGCATCGCTCCCAAGTCAAACTCAGGCCAGTAAAATAGAAGGTAAGAACTCCTTGAGTAGTTTCGCCGTGGCGAGGTTTGCAACCTAAAGAAGCAACATTGGGTGGGAAGAAAATACTCTAAAAAGTACACTAAATGCGATATTTCTCACGTGAAACGTGTACCGTCAAATTGATCATGTTGATTTTTTTTTAAATTATCATGTCGTAATGTGTCAGCGATCAAGTTCAAATTAACATTTTTTCACGTGAAAACATTTAGCACACTTTTGCCCATCGTTTTATGTGAAACCCTTCAGGTTAAAATGGGACGTGAGCGTTGTAAAATGTAAAACTGGAGTTTTTTTTTACGTGAAATTGAATCACATGAAACTTAAATACATACTTTATAATGTGAATCATGAAATGTGCCGCGTTGTAACATCAATTTGTACATGTTCTCTGTATTTTGTAAGTTTTTTTATCATTTCAAATAATGTACGGCGTACTACAACTTTTATGCGGTAAAAAATTGTTTTGATTGTGAAACGATCTTATAAAGGCCATTTTGGCTCAAATGCAGTTCTTCTTAAATGCTGGTAGCCAACAACGTTGCTTCCGCTGATCCCTACTATTGTCATGGCAAACCAGCAAAAATAATCCCCAATCGTATACTGTACAGTATGTAAGGCGAAAAGTGTGTATCCCAAAAAAATATTTCCCGTAGGAAACCATTAAAATGAGAATAATCCGTTCCCAGGTCCCCATAAAACATAATTTTCTACGTTCTAAGTTTCTTAAAACGACACAAAATATACCTTATTTTCTGTATAATTAACGTGCTATGGTATTATAATTAAAGAAATAAACTCTACTGTATAATAAAGTTGTTTTATTTAGCTTTACGATGGTCGTTGATGGCTTGATGGAATGGAGTGGCCGCTTTCATCAGCATTAAACACTTGATGAAGAACGTAGCCTTCTTCGTTCACCATCTTGAGCAATGATCCTGTGTAGGTGCTTTCTCTGCGATAATTTTACCTAGTTCCTCATCAATTGTGTTCTGTTTAGCTAGGTTGATAGCTTTTTGCAGCAAGTGTACACATGGGGTTATGTGCAGGTTATTTGTGGAGCCTGATTGATGGGACATTTTAACCTTGCAGTCTATACTCTGCTTTTGAACTATCAAAGTTGAAACGAGTCCAAATTTCACAGTTTTCTCTCCATTTTGTCACTCTCTGTCGTCTGCCTGTGTCTTCAATGTTTAAAGCACCTCCCCTCACTGCTGCGTTCTTGACCAATCATGTGGCTTTAACCGACGACTGGGGGGCGGGGAATAGAGGACCAAAACAAGCCAGCTGCCGTTTTCTTTTAGGAGAACGGGCTCGTTCGCGAACAACACATCACTCATTGTGACAGTTCCGTGTGTATCCAGAAAAATAGTACGTATGCCAAGGTAAAATTTTCATAAATTAAACGTTCGTAAACCGAAAAGTTCGTAAGCCAAGATATTCGTAAACAGAGGTGTCACTGTATTTAATTTTTGATATAACGTGCGCATGCGCGGTAATCTGTCAGCATTTCCGCATTTTTTTACCATTTTAAAATAATGTACGTCGTACTACAACTTTTATACGGTAATAGTAATCATTTAAAAGGGCAGCTATTAATTAGCCAAGGTTGAAGTGACGTCCGCTTGCGTGTCTTTGCATTGTCAACACAAAATGTCTTCTTTCTGTGATTGTTTTATTTCTTTCCTATTTCCCCGCGGTGCCATTTCTGAAGTAGAGCGTCACGTAGTCATTTGTGCGATGTCACGGCTAACTGGAGGGCAGGAACTGGCACTTTGGCTTCCGTCTTAATTAAGGCCACTTAAGACTGGAGATTTTTGACATTCAGGAAAATGTCAATTCCTACTTTTTCTTTTTTTGGTGTAATTTCGTCAAACTATTCCTTACATGGAGTCAGTTCAACTTTTTTTTACATTCAATTTTGTGAAATAATAGCAGAAGTTTTAATTACAGTGAGACCTCAACTTATGAACTTAATTGGTTCCCAGACAGAGTGTGTAAGGTGAAAAGTGTGTATCTCAAAAAGAAATTTCCCATAGGAAACCATTAAAATGGGAATAATCCGTTCCCGGGTTTCCATAAAATATACTTTTCAACTAAATAAGCCTTAAAACTACACACAACATACATTATTCTATGTATAATAAATGTGCTATTGTATTGTAATAAAAGAGATACACCGCATTGTATCATAAAGTCACTTTATTTACATTTGTGATGGTCATTTCTGGTTTGATGGAATGGCGTTGGAGGTCGAAGGTCAAAGGGAATTGCTGTTTGGAAAGAGAGGCGCATTACATGACGAATGTAATTAAAGAAATAAACTGTGCTGTAAAATAAAGTTTTATTTACCTTTTTGATGGTCGTTTATGGCTTATGAAAAGAGAGTCACCTTCCATAAGGACTGTTGGTAACTTAACCTCTGGTGCTGTTCGGTCGTGTGCTTCCGCCGAAGATCACTCTGCCAGCCGTGGTGGGTGTGTATTATGAAAATAGACCGTTTTTCTGCGGGTGAGCAGCGGCAGCCACATGCGCCAGCGTTCACTCAACCCGCAAGTAACTCAAATAGATAGAACGCTAGCTATCTAATATATAGCCAATAGATAGCTAATAGATAAGCACCTAGCTAGGTAACCATATAACTAATAGTTAGCCAGTTAGATAGTTAGCGAGCCAGCCAGATAGCTGATCGATAGCAAATAGATAGCCAGCTAGGTAGCTAGCTTGATATTTAAGGCTTATTCGGTAGTAGTAGTACTTTTCAGGCTAATTTAAAAGAAAATTATTTTTATAAGGACCTGGGAACGGATTATTCTCATTTTTAATGGTTTCCTATGGGAAATAAATGTTTGGGAGATGAACTTTTCGCCTTACACACACTTTCTGGGAACCAATTCAGTTCGTAAAATGAGGTATCACTGCGTCCTTGAGAGCTTTTAAAGGCGCTTGAAATAAAATGTATTATTATTATTATTATTATTATTATTATTATTATTAGTGCTTCTGTCACTGTTATTATCCTTGTTTTATCGCTCTGGATTGGGTTAATTGTTCAGCTTGGCTTGATACCTTTTTTTGTAAGGTGCTAGGCATTATGACAAATTGTTTCAAAACATTTCGCAAAATGTCAGTCAATTTTTGTCTTCCGTGTTTTTTTGTGTACTTTTTTTTCTCCTGGGGCGGTTCGCCACCGTGTGGTTTTACGAACATCTGTGTTTCGACTGCTTACTCGGTCACTGTTTTGACTGTTTACTGGTGAGCTTTCAATCAAACGGTAGATTTGACAAGGCGCAGAGTGTAAATTACACGGCGTCAGTTAGAACGTTGACAGGCGCTGGTCGCACGCGATTTATGAGCCAGCGGGGAATCCGGCGTGTAATTAACGGCAAGCTTTTTAGAAAATTAAAAGCGTCCTGCGGAAAACAAAACCTGGTCTTTTTTTTTTTTTTTTTTGAATGCGGCTCGTGATCATAGCTAAACGGAAATTATGAATAATACTTTGGAATATATTTAGAATGAATTAATTGTCGCTTTGGTTGCATATCAAAGCGTTTTTTTTTTTAAATATTATTTCCACTTTTTAGGAGGCAGTGATGAAACACAGCGGGCACGTCCTGGTTCGTGACTGTCATAATAATAACAATAATAATAATAATAATAATAATCATCATCATCATCATCATACTAATACATTTGGACTCGTTTCAACTTTGATAGTTTAAAGGCAGAGTGTAGACTGCAAGGTTAAAATATCCTATCAATCAGGCTCCACAAATAACCCGCACAAGCCATCTGTACACTTGATGCAAAAAGCTATCAACCCAGCTAAACAGAACACAATCGATGAGGAACTAGATAAAATGATAGCAGAGAAAGCACCTACAACGGATCATTCCTCAAGATGGTGAAAGAAGAAGGCTACGTTCCTCATCAAGTGTTTAATGCTGATGAAACCGGCCACATCATTCCATCAACCACCATCACAAAGGTCAATAAAAGCACTTTATTATATAGTATAGTTAATTTCTTTAATTATAATACCATAGCACATTTATTATACATAAAATAAGGTATATTTTGTGTCGCTTTAAGAAACTTAGAAAGTAGAAAATTATGTTTTATGGGGACCTGGGAACGGATTATTCTCATTTTAATGGTTTCCTATTGGAAATTAATTTTTGGAATACACACTTTTCGCCTTACACACTCTCTCTGGGAATGAATTAAGTTCGTAAGCCAAGGTATCACTGTATTTGTGTTTTTAAAACAACTGCAATCTGTCTGAAATGGTACAAAGGAAATGCGGGTTGCATAGGTGACAGACGGTTCTGCTCTGGTTTGTTGTTTTTTTGTTTTCAAGCATTTTCTTTTCCCTGTTTGTTTGCATCCCCGCTAAAGTCTCTGGTGGGTTGTGACCCACATACCAGCGTGAGAAAATGACACGCGTTACCGCCTCTGCTTCTCTGTGAATATTCATGAAGCCATTATACAGCGTACGTACGTTAAATCCGGTCGACTTCACGTTGGAGAGGCTTGTTGTGCGGAATCGTTACTCCAGCAGAGCACGTTCATTTTCAACTTGGTCATTACCGGCGAGAGCGTTCCTCGTAATCATTTTTTTTTTTGGGGCCTTGAATCAAACGCTGAATCACTCGAATCTTCTTTTGAAAGAAAACTTGCCATAGTGACTTCAAGGACAACCGACGTCTCCGGACAAGTTGCGTCCATAATTTGTAAAATGGCTTCAAATGACTTCTACTGAGCGTATTTTAATAAGATTCCACCGCATATAGCTATATTTTACCTTTTAAGACTCGCGCTGAATATTCCAGAAGTCTTTTTTTTAGAGTTGGTGACGAGTCCTTACGTGATGTCACTAAAGGAACGCCCCTGACCGAAAATAAAAGACACATTGTAGCAGTCCTTCCATCACATCAATGTATTTTGCTGTACTTGTTTGGTTTGAAAACCTCGTGTTGCTCCAAAAAGCCGCCAGTAGAGGGCGACCAAGCTCCATGGAAGGAATTTATCAGCCTGTGGCTGACTAAGTCGTCCCAGGAGCTTGGACGCCATTTTCTGCCTCTTTTTGTGTGAGAGATTTCCCCCCAATGTTGCCTCAAAATGGCACGGAATAAATTCTTTTAATTGATTGCAAACAGGTATGCTTTCATCTTCAGAACTATTTGAATCATTTTCATAACTGGATGTGGAACAAGAAAGCATATTATCCCAATCTGAAGCCATTGTTTTGATTCTCGAGCAAGGCATCTTGGTGTGACGTCACGAACTGGGGGCGGGACTTTCTGAAAATGCCCAAGTCGCAGCTCAATTTTTTTGCAGATTTTGGACACTTTAACTCATTTTTATTGGTGTTTTGCATTTGTCTAAAAATATCATACTGCGTGTTTTTAGTATTTTAGATGCTATAAAACGTTTTTCTGATGTCAGTTAAGAAACAAAAAAGTGACGTCGGTTGTCCTTGAAGTATTTTTTTTTAATGTCTTTTCAAGAGCGCTTGCAGGGAGGTGTTTTCGCATGGCGTCTCTGAGTGGGTGTTAAGGTTTAATCCTGTTCTTGACGCTCACAAAGACTCTTAAGCTCGCCACGCTTATGATTGTGACAATGGGCTGATTTTGAATGTGTGTGGAGCACCCAACGCGGGGAAAAAAAAACAAAACCAACCACCGACAAAGACGGAGCGCGACGGACGTACGGTTTTGTACGCTAACAGCGCAGCATTGTTGTACATGCAAACTAATATATTGCAACATAGGAGGGGCGTTGTGTTCAATGTCTAAATTAGCTAACAGTGCAATATTATTCGAGGGCAGATATTTATTTATTTGCTTGTTTTTTATTTATATACAGTAAAGTCTCGTTATATCGATATCGGATATATCGATAGTCCTGGTTATATCGATATTTTTTCTGACTCCCTTGAATATCGATATAACGAGACTTTACTGTATTTCCTGGCATGCTAATATATTACAGCATAGGAGGTGCATTTTGTTCGCTGGCAAAATTAGCTGAATTAGCTAACAGTGAAACATTGTTCGAGCGAGGGCCGATTTTTAAAACGTATGTATTTATTGACGTATTTTTTGACATGCAAGTTCATATATTGCAATATAGCAAGGACGTTTTGTTGGACGGCTGAATTAGCTAAATTAGCTGAATTAGCTAACGGTGCAATATTGTTCGAGGGAGGGCAGATTTGTTAAAAACATTTATTTATTTATTTATTTATTTATTTATTTGCTGGCAGCCAAATATATTACAGCATTGGAGGTGCATTGCGCTCGCTGGCAAAATTAATAGAATTAGCTAACAGTGCAGCATTGTTCGAGCAAGGGCTGATTTAAAAAAAAAATGTCTATATTTAGTTATGTATTTATTTACTTATTTTTTTTTACATGCAGGTTCATATATTACCACATAGAAAGGGGTGTTTTGTTTGACGGCTGAATTAGCTAAATTAGCTGAATTAGCTAACAGTGCAATATTGTTCGAGGGAGGGCAGATTTATTTATTTATTTATTTATTTGTTTGTTTGTTTGTTTATTTGACAGACTAATATATCACAGCATAGGAGGTGCATGTTGTTCGGCGGCTAAATTAGCTGAATTAGCTAACAGTGCAGCATTGTTGGAGCAAGGGCCGATTTTTAAAAACTACATACAGTAAAGTCTCGTTATATCGATATTCAAGGAGTCCGAAAAAATATCGACTTAACCGGGACTATCGATATATCCGATATCGATATAACGAGACTTTACTGTATTTATTTATGTATTTATTTACTTATGTTTGTACATGCATGTTCATATATTACAAAATAGAAAGGTGTGTTTTGTTTGACGGTTGAATTAGCTGAATTAGCTAACAGTGCAAAAGTGTTCGAAGGAGGGCAGATTTGTAAAAAACATGTGTTTATTTATTTGATTATTATTATTATTATTATTATTTATATTTATATTTTGGCTAACAAATATTTGTTTTTATTTTATTATTGAATTATTCGTCTGTTTATTTAGTTGTTTGCAGGCTAATATATTACAACACAGGAGCATTTTGTTCGATAGCTGATTTAGCTAACAGCGAAGCATTGTTCAAGGGAGGGCCTATTGATTTGTTGTTGTTGTTTTTTTTAACACGCCGGCTAATATATTAAAACACAGGAGGGGCATTTTGTTCGACGGCTGAATTACAAAGTTCGCGGGACCCCTCGGGGGACTTCATCAGCACTGACAGCGGTTCGGTGATGGAGTGAATGATTAACATTCGTGGACATCATCAAGAACACAGGATGACTTTTGTCGTCCTTGCCTTGAGCCAACTTGAAGGAAACAGCTTACAGAGCCCCTCCCACGACTTGCCTGCCTTGAAAAAAAAAGGCTCGAGCCGCCATCAAGGCTAATCCACGCCCACCGCACCTCCAAGAAAAAATATCTTCGCACTTCAGCCTCCGTCCTTTATCGCTTCATTGTGTTTAGTCACGTGATCGCAAGGTCAGACGTGCAAAAGCGCCGCAGTCTGACGAGGGGGTTTGTCTTTCTCCTGATTTATTAAGAGCACTTATGCTAAATCCACTCACTCGCAATCTTTCCGAGGCGCCGCCGTGGGGTCGCATGCCCAACGAAACAAGGCACAGCACAGATGACATAAATCTATCTATTTAGCTATTTAGCTGCCTTAGCTATCTCTACCTATCTAGCGAGCTAGTGAGAAAGCTTAGCTATCTAGCTAGCCTATCTCGTGAGCTAGAGAGTTAATTTAGTTATCTATCTCGCCATGTAGCTATCACTCTAAGACATCTATCTAAGCGGTATTTATTAGCTATTTAGCTACTTAGCTAACTGTCTCGCTGGCTATCTGTTAGCTAGCTGGTAAGCTTTCTATCTATTTGAGTTACTTCCGGGTTGAGTAAACGCTGGCGCATGTGGCTGCCGCTTCTCACCCGCAGAAAAAACAATCCTGTGACTTTAAAGTGACCTTGAGAGTTTTGAAAGGCGCTTAGAAATGAAATATTATTATTATTATTATTATTATTATTATTATTTCTTCTTCTTCTTCTTCTTCTTCTTCTTCTTCTTCTTCTTCTTCTTCTTATTATTATTATTATTATTATTACTATTATTATTATTATTATTATTATGTTCTATCTCTATGTAGCTATCTATGTATCTGGTGAGCTAGATTAGCTATCTATGTAGCTATCTAGCTACCAGGCTAACTAGATAGATAGCCTAGCTACCTTAGCTATCTCTACCTATCTAGTTAACTATTTAGCTACCTTATATATCTAGCTATCTCTGCTAGCTTAGCTATCTCTACCTAGCTGGTGAGCAAGCTTATCCGTCTGTACATCTAGTGAGCTAACGATCTATCTATGTATCTAGCTATTTAACTCGCCATGCAGCTAGCGAGCTATGTAGCCTTGAACAAAAAGGGAGTTAAAAAATGTGATTGTTATGCCGGTCGTGAGTGTCATGTTTTAGCCGACACAAATGTTCAATGTTTTGTATTTCATATTTTGTCTTTTGTTAAAACTTTGCCATGTTTCACGTCTATTTTCGTATATTCCCGTGTGAAAAAAAAGTCTGGGAAACCTGATCCCAAACGAGTCAACTGGCTGTCTTCTTTTTGACTGTGATCGATGTGACGATACTGAACCGAGCGCAAAGCCTTCCCAATCTTGTTTCAGTTCCACTCCCGTCATACTTTTCCTCATTACTGGCTTGCTTTCACTTCCAAGACAAAAATCCCAAGATGGAAGCCTTGTAGCATCCGCCACCCTCTCTTGTGCTTCAATCCCCTGGAGACCACAACAAAGCCACCCTGCTAGTGTTCTACTGAGCGTTCCCAGTCCTCCGGAGCCTTAATCCTGGTCTCCTGGGTCCTTTGGCTACTTGTGCGTCCAAGTCTCCCCGGCGTCCCGCGCTCCACTGGCGCATCCCCTCAGTTTCTTCCCTTCCCCCTCGACACATCGCGAAGCTCATCTCTCTGGGCGATTCGAACACAACCTGCAGCGGAATCGTGTCGAAATGGAGCCTTGCCAAACGCCCGATACCCTGCAGTCCTGACGCCTTCCGCATCAGTGCCTTAAGTTCTACGGTACGGCCATTGCGATGCTCACGCTTTGGCCTTTAGCGCCGTGTTTGTACACACGCATCAATTTTTAATGTCCGAAGTGATTTTTCCAAGTGACCCTAACGCATTTTCTCGTGTTTGGTGTACTCTGGATGGAAAACATAGCACACCACTAAGTGGTGAGAAGTAACTGAGAGTTAAATACTTGCGGCTGGTATCTGCGTATCCATTTTCTGTTGACTTCTACTTTTAGATCTGGAAAAAAAAATATTTGCACCGCTTACTTATCCCTTTATCAAAATTTGGATTTGAAGAGTCACAAAATATGTAATCTGATCACCAGGCCGTAAATTGAAAGGGGATAGCAAAAATAATCAAATTGGTCCAGGTCATCGGTCTGCATGTTCCTGGTTTTGACCATCGTCAAAATAGTGGAGGACTGAATCCATGTCGCACCATCTGGATAATCATTCTGGATCATCCTCTGACTCATTTTTAGTGATGATAAAAACTGATTATGAGCAACTTTTCAACAGTGCGTAACATCCGTAACATGCACAGACAATCGGCAGTAGTGCGACACCACTAACAGACGTTCATGAATCGGGTGTGTAACTGTCGGGAGTAGTGGGCAGCGCCGTAGTCGGCGTGGCGAACGGTGACCTTCACGTGCTAAAATGCAAAAGACGACGGCGGGGAAAGGAGTTTGTATGTCGAACGTCACACTACGAACGTCATGGGCTTTTAGTCCGATATCTGTACTTTTTATTTATATATCGTTAGTTGGTCAGGGTGCCATCAGAACACAGAACCCAAAAAAAACAACAAGGGAATCATGATCAGTCACGTTTTCCAGTTGGTTTTGCTTCCGAAATATGATTCCTCAAATCTTGTTATTCCTCGTTTGTTCTCAAGTTGTCATCAACGTAACCAGTGCCAGGATGTCAGAGTCTTGAAAGGGCGGTAATACAGTAGCTCGGTCCAAGAGTCTAGCTTCTTTATTTGTTGTGTTTTGTTTCTTTTTATAATACAGTAAAGTCTCGTTATATCGATATTCTCGGGAGTCGGAAAAAATATCGATATAACCGTACGATCGATATATCCGATCCTGCGGCATGTAAATTTTCTCCTTGCGTTCATAGAAATAGTATCGTAATAAGCAGTACTATCGATATAACCGATATCGATATAACGAGACTTTACTGTATATACATACATTTCATTTATAAGCGCCTTTCAAAACTCTCAAGGACACGATACAGTCACAGGGGTATCGTCGAGCTGTGAAAATATGACGTGTCTTGGCATCGACCGTGATAGTTTATTTTAATCTGTTCGTCTTATGTGTAAAGTAAACATACTTTTGTGTGTATTTGTGTCTGTAGTACGTAAGTCGTGGTGAGCCAAATCAGACGCCCTACCCCACTGTCACTCAAGATAGTGCTTTGCCGTAAGCCTATTGCCAGATTTTCGTACGAGTTTAGACAATGTCCGATCTTGATACATGGTCGTTTATGAGTTGCTGACTTTGTAAACAAACCTGACAATTCAGTTTATGTATATTTGGGACAATTCAGTTTTGTTACCATATTGTCAGAGGCGTCAGGGGTGAGGTGCTACATTGCCCATGTTAGACATAACGTAAATTCCAGGAAAAACAAAACAAAAACGTTTGAACCAACCTGCACCAAGCCAGTGAGATGCTCCAGTACACCTTCCACGGGGAGTTGCAGCAAGTGATTGTTCCTCAGATTGAGGCGAGCCAGGTTGACTCCGGAAAACACGCCCAAAGGAAGACTCCTTAGGAGGTTGGCGTTGAGAAACAAGAGCTGGAGGGAAGGCATGGAGGCCAAGGTGCCCCGATCCATCTCTCGGATCTCGTTGTACTCAAAGTAAAGGTACCTGGAGCAGAATTGGAGAGGAGGCTTGAAAGAAGCATCTGGGGAAAATGGATTCGCTGGAATTTGTGTGTGTGTGTACGTGTGTTTGTCTTTCCTGCGGAATACAGTATGTATGTCATATCGTAGCCGTGTGTAAGTTTGTTTTTGTGTATCTGTGTGTGTGTTTTTGTGTCTTGCATGTAAAAAAGGGGGCAAAAAGATGTAGTTTGGAAGTGATGTTGTTTAATAAGAACAGCGGTGGGTAGATTGCTGCTCTTTGCCTCTCAGCATTATAATTATATAAATGAATATTTATGTCAATTAACCATACGGGAATTTTTTTATTGGCCACTTTTCGCCCGTTTGCAGTGATGATCACTGTCAAAACTGTGTGTGTGTGTGTGTGTGTGTGTGTGTGTGTGTGTGCTGCTAGCTGTGTAGTCATGTTAGATTGGGGATGAGCGCATGCGTCTGCCTAGATCAGGCAAGAAAAAATATGCCTAGCTAGATAGATAGAGAGCTCGCTAGCTAGATACATAGAGAGCTTGCTAGGTAGATATAGTGCCTGCTAGATAGAGTGAGAGTGAACTACCTAGAGAGATAGTGAGCTAACTAGCGAGATGGAGAGTGAGCTAACTAGCGAGATGGAGAGTGAGCTAACTAGCGAGATGGATCGAGAGCGAGCTAACTAGCGTGATGGATAGATGGAATTTTGAATATTTAGAGAGACGAGGCCTCATTCAAGTGTTTGGCGGGCCGGATTAAAGTGGATCAATGTGGCCCTCTGCCTACATTTTGCCCACCCTTCTGTTACATGACACGATCACACGAGGCGCGATCAATCTTCAAGACCCTCTCGAGTCGATAACGGTACCAAGAGTGAACTTAACACAAGTAAACCCACGTAAATCCCTTTCCTTTGCTTGCCAGCCCAGTTAATAGAATTCCGTGGTCTGCTTTAAAATTAATTAGCGCTTCCTCACCCCAGAGTCTAGGACGACTATTTTTTTTTCAAGGTCCGTTCTTTCCTCTTCTTTAAATATTAAAGATGGATAACAGATTAAAACTAATTAGTGGCTGTAGATGTTTGCCAGAAGCGTCACTTGAACGTCCATCAATAAATCCATTCCCGTTTTCGACAGCGCTTATCCTGAGCCGAATCGCGGCTGTGTTGTCTACCCCAGCGGACTTTCGAAGGCTGTCTACATGCCCTGAACTGGTCGTCAGTTCGTCGTGGGTCACCCAAATGTCCATCAATCCATTTTTGATACGCCGTCATCGTGGATGATGACGACGTGGAGCCTACCGCAACTAGCTCCCATATTTTCGCATCAAGGGTCGAACATTAACGGTGGCCCTAAATGCTACTTTGTTGGCCCACCATGTACAACGCAGATGCTGGCTTGACCAGACCAGTGGAGATTTCATCAATATGCTAATGAGATTCTTGCATTTTTAAATAGGAGGGGGGGCAGCATAGAAATATCTTCATCTTATATGAAACAGTATAAAGATGAAATATGAATAAATATGAAGCAGAAACCGAAACCTGTCACACTATATCACGTTAATGTGGGCCAGTACTGTGCCTGAGGCTTAACGTCGGACGTTTCACGTATTGAACATGCAGTACCGAGATGCAGAACCAGAACGGTGAGGCAGGCGTGTTACTAGACTCGGGCCTATTTGAATGACAATCGGGCAAGTGTGATTTATCCCGAACTACACCAAAAAAATAAATAAATCCTGTTTTCCTCACGAACACATCTCGACACCTTATCAAGGCGTTTGCATGCATACACAAAGCCAACGTTGGTTCATTTCTGAGTTGTCACTCACAGCAGCTTCGCAACTCAGCTCCAAACCCGCCACCGGCCACCGTGACTGACTATTGATCGCCCCGCGAGAGAGAACATCCGCCTTCCCTTTCAATCAAACTTCAGTCAAATGCTAATCTCCGAACAACCTCTCGCACAGTGAAATTAATTTCCACTGCACTTGTAAACAAACCTTCCGATATGCGGTCACGGCGTCCTACCTGAGATTCTGCAGTCCCAGGAACATATCGGGGCTGAGCCTCTCCAGGTTGTTCCCGTTCAGGTACAGGCTCCTTAGGTTGGTCAGGCTGGAGAAGGCGCCCTCCTGGAGGTAGGAGATACGGTTGCTCCCCAAGTGCAGCAGGTCCAGACTGGAAAAGTTCCAGAAGTCAGTGCTGTAGATTCTCTGGATCAAATTCCCGCTCAAGTACAATTTGCGCCCGTTGAGCGGTCGCGGCGTCAACTGTGACACGTTGAGGAAACCGTTCTCCTTGCAGTTGACAGTCAGGCCCAGGTCGGTGATGTGCAGGTTACACGTGCAGCCTACCGGGCAGATGATGGGAATGGGCGGCCGAGTCTGGTAGCCCGCCACGGGGGGATTCTGATTGGGGCTGCGGGACGTGGGCGACGTCCTAGAGGGCCGAGGCCTCTTGGTCGGCCGCGGGAGCTTTTCCCTTCCCTCGGCGGAAGAGGACGAGGACGTTGAGGATGTATGCGTGTTCTGACGAGATCCGTGCACCATGGAGGAAGGTTTTGTCGGTCTCACCCGCCCTGGGTGAGTGTTAGTCTTAGAATTCGGGGGTAGGTGTTGAGGCTGCGTGCCCCCAGAGACTCTACCGCCTTCGCCTTGCAAGTCTTTATCCGGTAGCTCGGTGCAAAGCTCCTTGCGAGGGATCTCCCTCAAGTCCTTGCCGTGAAGATGGAAGGGATACTCGCAGGTCACATCCCCCACCACAGCCGTGTAGGGGATCTGACCCAGCCACTGCTGCAGCTGCACCGCCTCGCAGCCACAGTTCCAGGGATTCTCCTCCAGCTGGATCTCCATGAGGGAGCGACCCACGTATTCCAGGGTTCCGGCATATGGCAGACTCTTTAGACGGTTTCCCCGCAGGTCCAGATGAGTCAGCGATACCGATCTGGAGCACAAGGAGGAGGTAGGGTAGGTAAATTTAATCAACACCAACAGCGATGGCTGACAAGTCTGATGATTAATGAATCTTTTAGTCGACCACTAAAAAAGGGAGACACGTACTGGCAAAAGGACTTGGGACTCAGTCTACAAAAGCCTGATTGTCGAAGGCCTGGAAACGATGAGCCTGGGTCTGCCCTGTGTGTTAGACTATCAGAATAAGGAAATCCTATGGGGGTCCATTTTTGTTCTCCAAGTAATCATACAGGGTTTAGAATGAAAACCCCCTCGGTACTAATCACCGCTGTTAGCACAAAAATGTAACTGTGACTTGCCTGCACAATAGGAACAACCTGTACAGTGTCCCTATCTTCTTCTCTGACAAAGGCGGAAGTACTCCAAAGTTCTCTTCCCCCTAGTGGTGAACAGTGATACTACAACGTAAACCTGAGGTAGGGGAAAACTTTTTAGCACGTTGCCCATACATGACCTAGGCAGTAGGTACCTTATGCAGGCAAATATTTAACACCCAGAGGGGTGCAAATATGTACACAAATTGTTTGGGTCCTAATGTCTACCTTGTCTTGTAAGGTACGACTCATGTACCCATGACAGCACTACGGCGATGTTGTAGGCCACTTTGTAGTTACCGTTTCCCTAGCAGGGCCGTTATGACTGTGGATTTTGCCTAACAATATGACTTTTCGAAAAACAAATAGATACATAAGTAGTTCGGAAGAACGGCTTTGTGGAAGATGGCATGTTTGAATTCCTTTCGCGGGCCATATTAAATGATCTGGCATTCCGCATCTGGCCCCCAGACCTTGACTTTTACACATTACATAGGGTAGAATTTCTTTTCTGGTCCTGTGAGAGCGATTTTTTTTCCTCTCCTGTCTACTTAGGTCGGCCGACAAAAAATAAATCACTCTTAACACCCTTCCCACACAACAGGACAATCACTCAGGATCATCTTTTAAAAAAGTCTTAATTGCTTGGGATCATCATCATCCAGGAGACAGTCTCAAAACAGCCCACACCACAGGCTAATGGTTCGGGATGATCATATTTTAAGAAATAAATAGATCACGATTCAACACATCCCACACCATACCATAATACTGTTTGTTCAGGATTATCTTTTAGAGCAACCAGGCCTTTGCTGACTTTGATGGCGCTTGGGAAGCGGAGGGGAAAGTAGCAAAAATGGGGCCAGATTGTCGGCCGGCTCGCTTCCGAAAACCCTTTCATACGTGAAATCAGATCAGTCACCTGAAGAGATGCGCAGGCAAGAAGGGGATCAGGTTGTCATTGAGGATGAGAACTCGCAGCTTGTACAGGAACCTCAGAGCGCCGCTGTCGATGCGTTTAATCACATTGTAGTCGGCCTGCGGGGGTGGATGGCATCCGTGAACGGTCAAGAGTCAGTGCGGACTTCTCCGCTAACCCAAGCGGTATCGACCCCGGCGTTTCTTTACAAACCAATTTGAACATTTCTTCCGTGAAATAGTAAAAAATAGCAATCGGAGGAACTGCGGTTTTGCGGATTTCAGATTTTTGGACTCTCGGATTTTCAACCCATGGCAGTCTAATTTGCCAAAAGAGGGCTTTCAGAATCCGTAGTGGTGGTTCATGGAATCGCAATGATGTTAGCATTTCTTGAACCAGGCGACAACGTTAGCATTTTTCTCTTTCCGAATGGTCGGCGCAAAACTGCTCAAGTTAGCCCGGCGACTATTACCAACAGCCTACCTGGAGGTACTCCAGAACCTCCAATCCGGCGAAGGTGTCATTTCTGAAGACCTCCAGCTTGTTCTCGTGAAGGTAGAGCCGTCGCAGCTTGGCCAGGCCGTGGAAGGCGCCCACCCGGATGTCCTGAAGAGCGTTGTTGCCCAGGTTTATCGACACGGCGTTGCCAAGGTGCTGGAAGCCGTTGCTATAGAGACGCCTCAGCGAGTTCCTCTGGAGGTTGAGTTTGAAAGGGCGGACCCACGACTGTGACACCTGGATGAGGCATTTGTGCTTTGATGAGTCATCTCGCTGGCTGGAAAAGCAAGAATGAGGGCAGGCAGGACACGGTGCGGAATCGAGGGGGTGGCGGGTGGTCTAAATTTGTCCGTCAGTCGCAGTATGCCGTCGTCTATCGCTAACTAACTCTACCGCAGCGCTAAATTTACAAATACAATTGCGTTTAGACGAAAATTAGCATACCTTTTGTAACCAAAAGGCTAAAAATCTTTTAAAGGGGTACTCCCGTCAGTCTGCCGTCAGTCTCCTCTTTACCAAGGGGGCGGTAAACGCATACTCGATAGAGTTTAAGTCTGGAGTTTGCTGTTTTTACTTTGGAGAGCAATTTAGCATATTTTCTGGCATATTGTGGACCACGTCAATAATTTAGTCATGATTTTTTTTGGTGCCTTGTCTGCATTTTGAATTTGAATTTGTGCCCAGTTTTTGAATGTACAAAAATTATAACTTGTTCGATTTGTCAATTAATTTTAAGGCTGATCACTTATTCAAAAGAAATGGTAGTTGCGGCTATACAAATACATTTTTTTAGAACGTAATATCGACTGTGACGGAAATTCAGTAAAGTCTCGTTATATCGATGTTCTCGGGAGTCGGAAAAAATATCGATATAACCGGACTATCGATATATCTGATCCTGCGGCATGTAAATTTTCTCCTTGCGTTCATAGAAATAGTATGGTAATAAGCAGTACTATCGATATAACCGATATCGATATAACGAGACTTTACTGTATTGTAAAAACAATTATAATACTAAAATTAGAAACAGTATTTTGGAAAATAGAACCTCAGAAATCAATATGGATGACCAAAGCACAAAATACGATGATCGTGTTTCAAATTTTTCACAAAACATAAGCACAGTTAACCCCTGCATTTTGATATAAATATTTTTGGTACAGTAAAAAGAATATACAGTAAAGTCTCGTTATATCGATATCGGATATATCGATAGTCCCCGGTTATATCGATACTATTTCTATGCACGCACGGAGAAAATTACATGCAAACAGGGTCGGATATATCGATAGTCCCGGTTATATCGATATTTTTTCGGACTCCCTTGAATATCGATATAACGAGACTTTACTGTATATATATATATATATTTGTAATATTGTTTTTTCCACATATTGAATTTACTGTTATTTAATGGACGCAAATGAGACTTGAGTTTGGACTGTGTCCAAAATCAACGCAAAACGGGTCGGCGTTCGCTACCTGGCTGCCGTTGGTGAAACCCCGCCCATCACAGTGCACATGTAGCACGCCTTCTTTGACCTCGCACGTGCACGGCTCGAAGCAGGGCTCGTCCACTTCCTCCTCCGAGTTGTCCACCATGGGAGTGTGCGTGGAAGTCGGGGTGGGGGTTGGGATCCCATGCGACGCCTGGGCCAGAGCCGCCGCCGCCGCGCACCCCAGCGCCACGGCCAGGGTGACCCACTGCATGCTCTGCGCTGCTGCTGCTGCTTCTCCCGCCTCGGCTCAGCTCAGCTCAGTAGCCCGCGGCGGCGGCCCGGCGGCGTCGGCCCTTCGCAGACGTCCATATGTCGCATCCAACGCGGCGAAGGAGACACAAACACAGTTTAAAAGAGGGTAAACAGCAGAGCGAGGCAGCTCGCCGTGAATCAGATTCATGATGCGTCACGAGCAGAGCCAAGCGGACAATGCGAGTTAGATCGCAAATAGCGAGGCGGCCCGGGGGCTTGGGGATGAGGGGGGTGGGGGGTAGTATGACGAATCGGGACAAGAGCCACTGCAATCGCGGAGGCTTATCGGACGTATGCCGTAACATTTGCGAGACTTTTGGATAAGACACGCTAGCATCGTCAAAACAGAGCGTGGTGCTAAAAGAATCAACTACAGCAGCTCTTTGAGCGTAATCCTAAACTGTTCAAAACAAGAAAAACATTCCTTGATATCCGTTGTTTGGAATCTAGCCTCAAACGTTAGCATTAAGTTAGCGTCAGCTATGTCGCTAATATGTATACAGCTAACATCCGACTTACAACCGAGTTCCGTTCCAACCAAAAGGTCGTATGTCGAAATGGTCGTAAGTCGAAATACATTCAAAATGTTGAATCGAGACTCGGAAGCTAAATGACTCACAAACTCTGAAACCTTGGTTATTATTATTATTATTATGAGTAGTAGTAGTAGAGTAAAGTCTCGTTATATCGATATTCAAGGGAGTCCGAAAAAATATCGATATAACCGGGACTATCGATATATACGACCCTGTTTGCATGTAATTTTCTCCGTGCGTGCATAGAAATAGTATCGATATAACCGGGACTATCGATATATCCGATATCGATATACCGAGACTTTACTGTAGTATTTTTATTATTATTATGTAACTTATAATGAGGTGGTGAAATGAGGTGAAGTGGTTCGGGGAGAGACATGAATATATTCATGTGCGTGCTGGAATGCCCGCCCAAGCCGAAATGTCACGCGTGTGTTGTTTTTTTAATGTATGCGATATGAATATGGGCAAATGCAAATGGGATTCATAATGCTTCCGTCTAATGAACTGCTTCGTTTATTAGCAGCAACAGCAATAAGGAGAACGGAAAGCGAGAAGAGAAAAGGGATCCTGTCGTCGACACTGGTGAGTTCACATCATCTTCTCAATCCCAGACACAGATTTTAGCGCCCTCCCCCGCCACACACACACAAAATAAAAATATAAAAATGGTTCAGACACACAAAAAGTAGATACGGTGAGCTGCTGCCAATTTGTGATTTGCTTTTCATTTTCTTTTTCTGCAGAATCAACCCCCGCCCCATACACCCCTTCTTGGCTTCTGCAAAACTAAATCCTATTAGCTAACTGGGTGGCTAGCTAGCTATCTGGCTGGCTATCTATTAGGTATATAGCTAGTTGTCTAGCTGGCTATATATTGGTAATCTATTAGCTATCTATTTGATATATTTTAGCTAATAGCTGGCTAGCTATCTATCTGGCTGGCTGGCTACCTATTAGTTATATAGCTAGTTGTCTAGCTGGGTATCTATTAGCTATCTATTTGCTATCTATTAGCTTTCTTTTAGCTATCTATTTGGTATCTATTAGCTAACTGGCTGTCTATTTATTAGTTATATAGCTAGTTGTCTAGCTGGCTATCTATTGGTTATCTATTAACTTTCTATTAGCTATCTATTTGCTATATTTTAGCTAATGGCTGGCTAGCTAGCTATCTGGCTGGCTACCTATTAGTTATATAGCTAGTTGTCTAGCTGGGTATCTATTAGCTATCTATTTGCTATCTATTAGCTTTCTTTTAGCTATCTATTTGGTATCTATTAGCTAACTGGCTGTCTATCTATTAGTTATATAGCTAGTTGTCTAGCTGGCTATCTATTCAGTTTCTATCAGCGATCTAGTTTCTATCTATTAGCTAACTGGCTGGCTAACTAGCTATCTGGCTGGCTATTAATTAAATAGCTAGGTGTCTAGCCTTCTCGCTGGCTATCGATTGGCTATCTTTTAGCTATCTGTTTGCTATCTATTAGCTAACTGGCCGGCTAGCTAGCTATCTGGCTGGCTATCTATTAGTTGTCTGTTAGTTGTCTAGCTGGCTATCTATTAGCTAGCTATATAATATAACATAAATAATAATAATATTGATGATGATGATGATGGTTTTTGCACATCGTCTGGCAGTGAATGAGTTATTAGCTGTCATTTTATTTTTTTAAATCACATTATATAGTGGATATGTCAATTGCAATATAATAAAAAAAATCATTCAATATTACATAATACTGTAAATTCAAGCACAAGGCCGCTTGACCTTCGGGTACGGTTAGTTAGCTCTTTTCAGCCCCCACATTCGTTCCTATTAACTCCTTTCAAGCTCGCGCATGAGTTGAGCTTCCGGCCAACGGATCGCTTTTGACATCAGCAAATGGAATGCGTCCACATCACTCCAATCTGACGACCAAAACCTCGTCCTCCAAATGTAGCAACAATGCCGCGGGCAGCCCGTTTACATTCTGTCGAACGCTGACCGCCTCGCTCATGGCTGCGCAGGCTGACACGGAGATGAATTTATTCATGCCTAAAAATGACGGCAGTTCAGTTGCACGCGTCGGGTGAAGGGAAATTTCTGTTAGATGAACCAAAGCAAATAAACAAAAAAGGGGGTGTTAGAAAGCGCAACGTGCGGAATGGATGCTGCAATGGCGTTATGCATCCACTAGATGGAGCTATGCTAAAAGGATTACAATACTATAATAATAATGATAATAATAATACATTTCATTTATCAGCGCTTTTCAAAACTCTCAAGGTCACTTTACAGTCACAGGATAAGTTTTTCTGTGGGTGAGCAGCGGCAGCCACAAAATATAATTCGCGTTAGTCTGTGATTCAGATATTTTAGGCCAGCAGACAAGGCCTTGAAGGCCCCGACGACCCGCCGCTGGTGAACAGCGTCGATATAAACGTTTGGAATTATTTAATACGAATTCATGGACAAAATATAATTCACATTCGTCTGTGATTCAGATTTCTTTAGGCCAGCAGAGAAGGCCTTGAAGGCCCTGACGACCCGCCGCTGGTAAACAGCGTCGATATAAACGTTTGGAATTATTCAATAAGAATTCATGGACAAAATATAATTCACATTCGTCTGTGATTCAGATTTCTTTAGGCCAGCAGAGAAGGCCTTGAAGGCCCTGACGACCCGCCGCTGGTAAACAGCGTCGATAAAAACGTTTAGAATTATTTAATAAGAATTAATGGATAAAATAGAATTCCCGTTAGTTGTAATTCAGATATTTTTAGGCCAGCAGAGAAGGCCTTGCAGACACTGACGACTCGCCGCTGATAAACAGCGACGATAAAAACGTTTGGAATTACTTAATAAGAATTAATGGACAAACTATAATTCACATTCATCTGTGATTCAGATGTTTTTAGGCCAGCGGAGAAGGCCTTGCAGGCCCTGACGGCCCAGCACTGGTAAACAGTGTCGATAAAAATGTTTGGAATGATTTAAGAAGAATTCATGGACAAAATATAATTCGTGTTAGTCTGTGATTCAGATATTTTTAGTCCAGCAGAGAAGGCCTTGCAGGCCTGATGTCCCCCCCACTGGTGAATGGTGTCAATAAAAACGTTTGGAATGATTTAAGAAGACTTCATGGACAAAATAGAATTCACGTTAGTTGCGATTCAGATATTTTTAGGCCAGCAGAGAAGGCCTTGCAGGCCCGGATGTCCCACCACTGGTGAATGGTGTCAATAAAAACGTTTGGAATGATTTAAGAAGAATTCATGGACAAAATAGTATTCACGTTAGTTGCGATTCAGATATTTTTAGGCCAGCAGAGAAGGCCTTGCAGGCCCGGATGTCCCACCACTGGTGAATGGTGTCAATAAAAACGTTTGGAATGATTGAAGAAGAATTCATGGACAAAATAGTATTCACGTTAGTTGCGATTCAGATATTTTTAGGCCAGCAGAGAAGGCCTTGCAGGCCCTGATGCCCCACCAGTGTATTCTAATCAGGGTAAAATGGTTGATCTGCTTTAAATTGTTGACCTGTCTAGAAACTGTTCCCACTGCGACTTTGCTTTGTTGTATTTGTTTCATTTGAAAGTGTCTTGTTTTATTTTATTTTTTTTTACCGCGAATGACGCGATTGAGCGACAGCGGCTTTTCAAGAAACGCTTTTTTTTTTTTTTTTTTTTTTTTTTTTTTTTTTGCCCGACTCAAGTGGCAAACAAACAAGAAAAAGGTGCTCAGTCACGGTCACGAAAACGCCGCGGAGACGCTGTGGAGTCTTTTGCGGGGGCATCTTTGCTCTCGAGTCTTAATGAGATCTAAATTGGATAAAGCATCTCCACGCTCGCAGACGGCGTCGAGCACTGTCACGCGAAATGCAATAATGATCCTGATGGCGCCGCCGCTGTAATCATACAGCAATAATCTAGCGTTGGGGTGGAGGGTGAGGGTGAGGGGCGGGGGGGGGGGGGGGTATTTGTGGGGTGAGGGGGTTCGGACCAGGAGGCGGCGGTGGAAATATCAGCGCTCGGGAGAGGAAGAGCAATCACGGAGATGATTACGAGCAGGAAAAACAAGGGTTGGATTGGGGGGAGGGGGGCGGGGGGGGGGGGGGGGTGTTCCGATTGGACGGAGATGGTGGCAGGTGGGGTGACAATAGTTTTCAAATCACAGTTTCTATTTCATTTCGACGTTTTCTTTTTTTTGCAAGACCGTTGGTTTTCAGAACAGATAGGTCCAAAGTAGTAAACAAAACCATGAGTTAGACGCGACAAGATGAAGCAAAGCTGACAAGCTGAAACAAAAAATGACCTGACACTGAATGGTCGTGCCGGGAGTCCTTTTAATCATAATTATACATTTCATTTATAAGCGCCTTTCAAAACTCTTAAGGACACTTTACAGTCACAGAATAGGTTTTGCTGCGGGTGAGCAGCGGCAGCCACTTGCGCCAGCGTTCACTCAACCCGGAAATAACGCACACATTATATAATCATAATCTAAATTATTATTATTAGTATTATTCTTATTAGTATTCTTCTTCTTCTTCTTCTTCTTCTTCTTCTTCTTCTTCTTCTTCTTCTTCTTCTTCTTCTTCTTCTTCTTATTATTATTATTATTATTATTATTATTATTATTATTATTATTATAAATCGGGATATTCGGCGACTGATTGCCCACCCCCCTGCCCACCCAGATTTTTTATTTTATTTCCCACATTAACAAAACATTCCTTTTTGGTGAGCTATCTATTTGCTATATCTAGCTGACTAGCTGGTTACCGAACTAGCTATCTATTAGCTATATATCTATCTAGCGGTGTGGCTAGCAAGCTATGTAGCTGGCTAGCTGTATATACTTCTCGTTGGCTGGCTAGCTTTCTAGTCGGATGTTAGTCTTGATTTTCTTCAAAAGATTAGCCTACCAGTGGAGGGCCGTGGATTTCATCGCTAGGCCTTCAGTAGTCCTATGTCTGAATCACATTACATGTAAAATATGCACAAAAAAATCATTTGTCAACTTTTCTACGAAATACACTCAGGTGCGGCATAAAACGAAATATCTAATATTGATATTGCCTTTCTATATGTTTTGCTCCACCATATTTAGATTCACCACTGCTGGAAGACACACAAGTCAACGGACGCCGCCGACCACTTCGTCGGATAAGAGCTCTCACATTGAAGCGGTTGAAATATGATATTGATTACATCCTAACAGTCACTCTCGCTCCGTTTGCTACCAGGTACGTGATTGTACGTGTTTGTATTTGTGTTTCACCCAAAAAAAAAGGAAATAAATATCCACAAAAAAAAAAACAGGTTTTGATAGCCTGCCAAGCTTTCCCACACAGGTAGCGAAACGCTAGCGCTTTCATAATAAAGCGCTATAATGCAGCATAGCAATGCAACACAAATCCTATAAAAGCATGAATGCGCGCACACACACACACACACACACACACACACACACACACACACACACACACACACACACACACACACACACATAGAAGACAACTCCGGATGGGCTGCCGAGGCTTCACACACACACACACACACACACACACACACACACACACACACACACACACACACACACAAACACTGCATTATCTTTTTCAGCCACGCACCCCCTTCCCGACAGAGTTGGCGCACCCCTTCCCTGCCGCACGCATGGCGCCTCCCGCCAATCAAAGTTTCGTGTTTACACTTAGCACGGAGACACAAATAAAAGACGATATAAAATGATTTTTTTTTTTAATTTACCGTATTTTCTGCAATATAAGGCGCACCTAAAAGAAAATATGTTTTCAAAAGCTGACCGTGCCACTTGGACTGCGCTGCTTGGCTGGAGTTCTACCTAGCTGGCTATCCATTTGCTATCTATTAGCACACGTAGCTATGCAGATGGCTATTTATTAGCTATATGCTAATCTAGCTATTTAGCTAACTGTCTAGCTGGCTTTCCATTTGCTATCTCTCTAGCTAGCTAACTATATAGCCTGCTATTTATTAGCTATATGGCTATCCAGCTAGTTAGCTAACTGTCTAGCTGGCTATTTATTACCTCGCTGTTAGCTTGCTGGCTAGCTTTCTATCTATTTTAGTTACTTATGGGTTGAGTGAACGCTGGCCCTTGTGGCTGTCGCTTCTCATCCGCAGAAAACACAGTGTTGATGGCGAAATTAGAAGGAAAACTACATAAATAACGCGATGGTGAATCGTTGTGTGTCGAAGCCAATTGCGCTAATACGCATAAAGAAGGTGTAAGTTGACACAAATTCCCAGTGGACAAATCGGCCCATTTTCAACGGAGCTTGTGCGCCATCTTGTGCATTTTCTGGGCGCTACATTGGAGTCCAGACGGCTCGAATTGATATGGAAGGACTTCTTTAATCGATTGCAAACATGTATGCTTTCCTCTTCAGAACTCTCTGAATCATATTCATAACTGGACGAGTAACAAGAAAGCATCTTTTTCTGAATCTGAACTCTCTGAAGCCATTGTTTTGATTCTGGAACAAGGCAGTTTGTGAAGGAGTATCCTGGCGTGATGTCACGAACAAGGGGGCGGGACTTTCTGAATCTCCCCAGTTCCGAGCTCATTTTGAGGCCATTTTGAGACACTAAGTCATTTTTATTGGTGATTTGCATTTGACTAAAAATATCAGCCTGTGTGTTTTGGGTATTTCAGATGCTATAAAACGTTTTTCTGATGTCAGCAAACAAAAAAAAAATAGTGTCGGTTGTCCTTTAAAGGTGACATTTTCTCCAACGAATGCATTGGACAATGTAAATGTGTCATTTTAAAACCACCTCGAGGGGACGCTGGGAATTGTAAGTAGGATAGCAGCCTATTTTGTGGAGTCCCTGATGTTCCATGGCGGTTTGGACAAAATGGAATTCTGTCCAGCCTTGTTTTTTGAGTCCCTGTTGGTCCCGTTTAAAGGATAACTGACGTCTCCGGACAAGTTGTGTCCATAATTTGTAAAATGGCTTCAAATGACTTCTACTGAGCGTATTTTAATAAGATTCCACCGCAAATAGCTATATTCTTATGTTTTAAGACTCGTGCTGAATATTCAGGAAGTCTTGTTTTTGAGTTGGTGATGAGTCCGTACGTGACGTCACTAAAGGAACGCCCCCTGACCGAAAAAAAAGACACATTGTAGCAGTCCTTCCATCACGCCAATGTATTTTGCTGTACTTGTTTGGTCCGAAAACCTTGTGTTGCACCAAAAAGAGACAGAAGAGGGCGACCAAGCTCCATGGAAGGAATTTATCAGCCTGTGGAAACGGGCTGATTAATTTCTCACAGGAGTTTGGACGCCATTTTCTGCCTCTTTTTTTGTGTGAGAGATTTCCCCCCGATGTTGCCTCAAAATGGCACGGAATAAATTCTTTTAATCGATTGCAAACATGTATGCTTTCCTCTTCAGAACTATTTGACTTATATTCATAACTGGATGTGTAACAAGAAAGCATATTCTCTGAATCTGAAGCCATTGTTTTGATTCTCCAGCAATGCAAGACGTCTTGGCGTGACGTGACGAACTGGGGGCGGGACTTTCTGAAAATGCCCAATTCGCAGCTGAATTTTTTGTAGATTTTGGACACTAAGTCATTTTTATTGGTGTTTTGCATTTGACTAAAAATATCATACTGCGTGTTTTGAGTATTTTAGATGCTATAAAACGTTTTTCTGATGTCAGTTAGGAAACAAAAAAGTGACGTCGGTTGTCCTTTAAGTGTTATTTCGTTACAATTGCACTGCCCACCGTCCTCGCCGTGCACTTTGGGAATCCCTGCCACGAGGCTAACTTTCTCTTTGAGATGAATCGGATGCTTTCAAGAGCCTCTTTTCCGACTCCCTGTCAATCTTTTGACCCAAGTGGCACCCCCCCCGCCCCCACCCGCTTCACCACTGACATTTTTTTTTTTTTTTTTTTTTTTTTTTTTTTTTTTTTTTTCAATATCCCCCGAAGATTGACGCGGGCCAGCTCGTGCAATGACGGCCACTTCGCTTATCCCGCTGCCATATTATTCCTGTCACATAACTGCGATGTCTACCACCCCCCTCCCCCCACCTCTTGTCCGTCAGAGCCGGGCGGTCGGCTTGTGCATACTCCCAAACGTGCAACTGCACTATCAGGCATCAACAAGCGCACCCCCCCCCCCCCCCCCCCCTCCCTCCCTCCCCCTAATCAATGGCATTGAGAGGGGGAGAGAAAAGACGGAATGAGGTTGATATCTCTCTCTGTTTTATCATCCCCCGCATTCCAATAAGAAAACCAAAGAAAAATCAATTAGCTAACATACAGCAACGCTAACGGCAATTAAACGGGCAAGTCATTAGGAGAGCTCATTAGCACACGGCGGACGATGGAAATCCTTCAATGTCCGAACCCCTGCACACACACACCCCCCCCCCCCCCCCCACCACCACGCCACGTTGTCACACATAAAAAGCATTCACGGAAGCTTCGATAAATCAATAATTTTTTTAAAAAATGGAAGCGCAAAATACTCACTCAGTCCTCCGCCAAAGAATCAGGAAACGGCCGGGAGAAGACTTTTACTCGCTGACTGTCGACATGTCGTTCACGTTTAGCCGCACTCTCCTGCATGCCTCCTCTCTCTCTCTCTCTCTCTCGCTCTCGCTCGCTCTCTCCCCCCTCCTATGGAGGCGGATGAGGGAGGCAGGGAGGATGATGATGATGAGGAGGAGGTGGAAGAGGTGGATCGGGGCAGGGGGGTGCGGGTGGGCAACGTGAGAAGACTGCAATGAGGAAGATGATAAGAGAAGGGAGGGAGGGAGGCAGGTTTGCGAGGGAGAAAGCGTTCGGATGGCGAGGGTTCGGAGGGGAGCGTCGGACTGCGCTTGAACGGAAACGTCATCCGATGACGAAATAAGAGAGAGGAGAGCTAGCTAAAAGAATCAAGAAAAAATGTAAACAGTTTGTGAAGTTGGTATTACCTTGTCATCGGAATGGATAGCTAGCTAGCTAACTAGTTAGCTAGATAATAATAATAATAATAATAATAATACATTTTATTTCAAGCACCTTTCAACGCACCTAGCTCGTCGCTATCTCACTAGCTCGTCGCTATCTCACTAGCTCGTCGCTATCTCACTAGCTCGCCGCTTACTAGTTCACTAGCTTGTCGCTAGTGAGCTCACGAGCTCTTTTCACTAGCTAGCTCACTAGTTTGCCACTTGCTAGCTCACTAGCTTGTTGCGAGTTAGCTCACGAGCTCTTCGCTAGCTCATCACTAGCTCGGCACTAGTTAGCTTAGCAACTCCAAAAAAACTTGACTTTCTATGATTGATTGATTGATTGATTGATTGATAGCTGGAGAGCTAGACTAGCTACCTCACTAGCTCGTCAATAGTTAGCTTAGCATCCCACCCAAAACTTGAGTTACTATGATAGATAGACAGATAGATACCAAGAGAGCTGGAGAGCTAGACTAGCGAGCTAGATCACTCGCTGGTCGCTAGCTAGCTCAATAGGTCGTCGCTAACTAGCTCACTAGCTCGCCGCTAGCTAGCGCACTAACTCGCCGCTATCTCTCGAGCTCCTCGCGACCTTACTCGCTCGCCGCTTGCTAGCTCACTAACTCGTTGCTAGTTCGCTCACGAGCTCTTCGCTAGCTAGCTCACTAGCTCATCACTAGTTAGCTTAGCATTCCCCCAAAAAATACTAGTTTCTATAATACATACATAGACGTAGATACATATATTAGCGAGCTAGACCAGTGAGCTAGCTCATTCGCTCTTCGCGAGCTATCTCACTAGCTCTTAGCTGGCTAGCTCACTAGCTTGTCACTAGTTAGCTTAGCATTCTACCCAAAAACTGATTTTCTAAGAAAGATAGATAAATAGATCGAACCAAACCAGAATGATTACAATTGAATAATAATCATTTTTTGTTTAGTACATTTTCAATACCCTTTGATGCCATATGAAATTCTTTGAAATTTTTTATTCATTTCAATTTAACTCATTCATTGCCATTCCCGAATTAATTCAGGAATAGAAAATATGACGTCGAGCGCCATTCCCGAATTTATTTGGCTTTTGTTTTGTTTATTATGCTTGGGTGCCGATAAAACGCTAGCCGTGGCCTCTGGAAATATTTTTTCATTTCCACAAGTGGGCATCATTTCAATTTTTTTCCATGTTAGCGCTTTGTTCCAGCTTCAGCTGTTGTTAAAGCACTATATAAACCAATATGTATTGTATTTTGGACATCCACCCCAATTTCAAGCTCATATAACTCCAGACCCATATCACTTAGGAATTAACTTTTTTTTTTTTTTTCCTGATGAACGATGTGCGTCCAAAGTTTCTAACGCTGTATTGAATATTTATGTAGTCCTAAAACTCAATATTCTGTGGGTCTTGGAATTCAAATGACAATGACAAAAACCCTGGCACTGTAGTGGACGCATTTTTGCACGTCGTCTGGCAGCGAATGAGTTAATAATCGGTCCAAAAATTTGCTCTGAAAATCTTATGTGGTGACAGCCCAACTGAAACTCCTGCCCAAGTTTGCAGTTGGATCTTCAACTTTTTGACAAACTAAATTTACCCCCCCCCCCCCAAACCCCATGACTGTTTATGGTTTAGCAAAAAAAATAAAATAAAAAAATCATCATCTCATTTTTGCTTCAGCATCTCAGCCCCGTGCCTTTCATGCGGCGACCGTGCGTGTTGCCATGGCAACTCACCATCTGGCTTTCCGCCGTGCACACCGGCAGACATGCGTCAGGCGATTTTTTTTATTTTTTTTTTTAACGAAGTGACTTTTATGAGACGAAATCACATGGAGGCCTCAGAAGTTCATGGGGTGCTAAACACCTGTCACGGCGAGAAGAAGAGGAGGAGGAAGTGAGAGCAACAGATGCCACCGCAGGCAAATTAGCTCCCCGCGCGTCGACGCTTTCGCTAGGCTTCCTTCACGGACACTTTGATTCTAATAATAATAATAATAATAATACACTTCATTTTTAAGCGCCTTTCAAAACCCTCAAGGTCACTTTACAGTCAGAGGATACGTTTTTTCTGTAGGTGAGCAGCGGCAACCACACGCGCCGGCATTCACTCAACCCGGAAGTAACAAGAATAGATAGAAAGCTGGCTAGCCAGCTAGTAGATAGCCAACAGATAGCTAGCCACCTAGATAGCTATACAGCTAATAGATAGCCAGCTATATGCAAAAGTGCTTTTATTGTAGTGATACCTCAGCTTACAAACTTAATTTGTTCCCAGAAAGAGTGTGTAAGACGAAAAGTTCATCTGCCAAATATTTATTTCCCATAAGAAACCATTAAAATGGGAATAATCCGTTCCCAGGTCCCCATAAAACACAATTTTCTACTAAATAAGCCTTAAAACTATACAAAATCTAATAATAATGATAATACATTTCATTTATAAGCGCCTTTCAAAACCCTCAAGGTCACTTTTCAGTCACAGGATAAGTTTTTCTGCGGGTGAGCAGCGGCAGCCATACGCGCCGGCGTTCACTCAACCCGGAAGTAACTCAAATAGATAGAAAGCTGGGGAGCAACACGGTTCTCAGACCAAACATGTACAGCAAAATGCATTGACGTGATGGAAGGACTGCTACAATGTGTCCTTTTTACGGTCAGGGGGCGGTCCTTTCATGACGTCACGTACGGACTCGTCACCAACTCAAAAACAAGACTTCCGGAATATTCAGAGCGAGTCTGAAAAGGTAAAATCTAGCTATATGCGGTGGAATCTTTGTAAAATGCGCTCAGTAGAAGTCATATGAAGCCATTTTACAAATTATGGACACAACTTGTCCGTCGGTTGTCCTTTAAAGCCCACAAACTGACCAAAAAGTTTGTTTTCTTCAAAAATTGCAACCTATACGTTTTTATAATTGCGTTCAACCCCGTGGTGATCTATTTAGCTTAAATTGCTTAGCCCACTTAGAAACTACGTTACTAATCTTGCATTGTTGACACTTTGGGACCATATACTTGGTCCTTTTGAGGAAGCCCCCCCCCCCCCCCCTGAAAAAAAAATGCCCAAGTAGCGATTATTTATGGCCCACTTTTCCCAGGTAATGGCCACCAAATGCTTTACAAGAGCAGGCCCGGAATGCAAAGTAGCTGGAGACATAAGCATAAAAGAAGGGTGACAACAAACGCATAAAAACGAGCAGACGGGGGAAAGCGGGACATAATTACCAATGGGGTGGCTCGTGACAAAAATGCACGGCATTCTGGGATGCTGGTAAACGCTTAACATCTTCAGGTCATTTTGGATTTATTTATTTTTGATTGGCAACCGACAACGGTGCGGCATGGTTGCAAATCAACTGTTTACCTCAGAGTCCAATTATTAGCACCATTAACTTTGCCACCTGAAGGGACTTTCTGGGTCCTTTCTGTACGCTTTTTAGTTTGTTTTTGCGCTTTTGTAGCTTAGGAACAAACCTTAGAGTCAATAATTAGCCCTTTCGGGGGAATGCGAGTTTCACCTTGTACGTTGAAGGACTCGTTCGTCCATGTTGTGAGACGTATGAAATGCTGAGCTTCCCGTCACATGATGATACGAATGTCGTCGTTTTATCGTCATAAGATCGTACAATTGGCTCCATTTGAGTTGCAGCACGATATATACGAAATTCAATATCATGCAAGTCAGAAAATGTGTATCCAAATGTGTAAAACTGCGCACCGATTCACTCCGATACGATTAACTCACACAATTGTCCACTGCAGTGCCAGGGTTTTTGTCATTTTCACTCAATTTCCAGGTTCCACCGAATATTGAGTTTTAGGACTACGTACACATTCAACCTTAGAAACCTTAGAAACCTTAGACCTTCCTCTTTCATCAGAAAAAAGAGTTATTAATAATAATAATCATCATCATCATCATAATAATGATAATCATAATAATAATCAGACTAATAATACTACTAGTACTACTACTCCTAATAATAATAATAATAATAATAATAATAATCATCATCATCATCATCATAATAATGATAATCATAATAATAATCATAATAATAATCAGACTAATAATACTACTACTACTACTACTCCTAATAATAATAATAATCATCATCATCATAATAATGATAATCATAATAATAATCATAATGATAATCATAATAATAATCAGACTAATAATAATACTACTACTACTACTCCTAATAATAATAATAATAATAATCATCATCATCATCATCATCATAATAAAGCCAAAGAATGAAGTTCACCTTGCTCGAATGAGCTCAGATATAATATATAATAAGATATAATATATAATACTACTACTACTACTAATAATAATAATCATGATAATCATAATAATAATTGTGAGGCTAAAGCATTACAAAAAATGGATGGACAGATAATTGAATTGATTAAAGATTTGGGTGTGACAGTCATGAATCTACCCAAGTTTCATCTCGTCAGCTTCCGAGGATTGGTGACCTTTGACCTCAACCACATGACGTAAATAAACTGGGCTATTTGGTGCGATCTTGCGACATCTTTAGCAGTTTTAATAATAATAATAATAATAATACATTTCATTTCTAAGCGCCTTTCAAAACTCTCAAGGTCACTTTACAGTCACAGGATCAGTTTTTCTGTGGGTGGGCAGCGGCAGCCACACGCGTCAGCGTTCACTCACCCTGGAAGTTACTCAAATAGTTAGAAAGCTAGCTAGCTAATAGATAGCTAATAGATAAACAGATAGATAGCTCACAGAGGAGTAATTTACATTTCCTAGCAGCAAAGTGATGGAAGTAAGTGGAAAGGAAAGGAAGAAGTAGACAAACAAAATATAGGAGCTGCTGTAAAGGCAGCCAGTCTCGCGGCGCCATCTTGACATCAAACTACAACAAAAAAAAAAACCTAAATAACAAAGACACGGACAGTTATTCAATTTTAAGCACTTTCTGCATGACGCAGTTCTAGATGAAAGAGGAAAGGCTCAAAACATCCTTTTCACCAGTGGATCAGGGGACGTCATGGTGAAATGTGCACGATTGCTACAAGCTAAACGTCGAAAGCAAACACGTAGCATGTAGCATCCATTGACGAAAGGGGATTGTGTCACATCTCCCGTCCCGCGTAAATCCGCTTCAATTCCAAGCCGCGACAATTCCACATACGCCGCCTACAAACAAAAGTTAATTGTGGCTGAGGTTGAGCGCAATAACAAGCCAAAGTGATTTTTCTCCGTCGATGCGTGCCACATTTTTGAAACTGGCGTGACAAACGACATTCGCATTAGTCGCTAATAAGAACGACATTTGAAGCCTTTGAAAATGATACCCTGGCCGTGGCGTGGCGGCCAATTATGACAACGCGTTGATGCGTGTCATCTCCACCCCACCAACCCCGCCCCTTAAAGCCCCGCCCGACCAGACCTCTTTTTTTGCATATCGGCGAGCCTCAGGAAAAGATTTAATAACGACATGTCTTCCACATTACTGCGCTCAAAGTTTAATTTGCAGTTCCATTTCACATCGATTTGAGAGCGCGTGCGTGAAGGTGAATCACCTTGAAGAAGAAAACGGTCTGGGCACATCTGCTGACATTTCTCTCGCTCTCTCGCTCTCTCGCTCTCTCTCTCTCGCTCTCTCTCTCGTCTCTCTCTCTCTCTCTCTCTCTCTCTCTCTCTCTCTCTCTCTCTCTCTCTCTCTCTCTCTCTCTCTCTCTCTCTCTCTCTCTCTCTCTCTCTCTCTCTCTCTCTCTCTCTCTCTCTCTCTCTCTCTCTCTCTCTCTCTCTCTCTCTCTCTCTCTCTCTCTCTTCTCTCTCTCTCTCTCTCTCTCTCTCTCTCTCTCTCTCTCTCTCTCTCTCTCTCTCTCTCTCTCTCTCTCTCTCTCTCTCTCTCTCTCTCTCTCTCTCTCTCTTCTCTCTCTCTCTCTCTCTCTCTCTCTCTCTTTCTCTCTCTCTCTCTCTCTCTCTCTCTCTTTCTATCTCTTCTCCATCTCTCTCTCGTCTTCTTTCTCTCTCTCTCTCTTTCTCTCTCTCTCTCTTTTCCTCTCTCTCTCTCTCTCTCTCTCTCTCTCTCTCTCTCTCTCTTCTCTCTCTCTCTCTCTCTCTCTCTCTCTCTTTCTCTCTCTCTCTCTCTCTCTCTCTCTCTCTCTCTCTCTCTCTCTCTCTCTCTCTCTCTCTCTCTCTCTCTCTCTCTCTCTCTCTCTCTCTCTCTCTCTCCTCTTTCTCTCTCTCTCTCACTCTCTCTCTCTCTTTCGCTCTCTCTCAGTCTTTCTCTGTCTCTTTCTCTCTCTTTCTATCTCTTCTCCATCTCTCTCTCTCTCTCTCTCTCTCTCTCTCTCTCTCTCTCTCTCGATCGCCCCCATAGCGGTGCGAGGGAACGCTGTCCTCGGAGATTCCAATCAGACGGCACAACGCAGACACTTCCAGTAATGTCAGGAAGCTGTAGACGATGCTTATAGATTTTAGGGGCTCTCAGGTACATTAGGCCATATCGCCCCCCCCCCCCCCCCCCAACAAGGCGCACTTAATGCCCTGGCCTGACATGGTGGGAAAGAGGGGGGGGTGGAGGGAGGCATGCGCAGATACCAACAACAACAGCAAAATACAGTGACATGTCACTTTTTTGTTTTTTAACTGACATCAGAAAAACGTTTTACAGCATCTAAAATACCGAAAACACACAGTATGATATTTTTAGTCAAATGCAAAACACCAATAAAAATGACTTAAAGTGTCCAAAATCTGCAAAAAAATGAGCTGCGAATTGGGCGTTTTCAGAAAGTCCCGCCCCCAGTTCGTGACGTCACGCCAAGACGTCTTGCATTGCTGCAGAATCAAAAAAAATGGCTTCAGATTCGGAGAATATGCTTTCTTGTTACACATCCAGTTATGAATATGATTCAAATAGTTCTGAAGAGGAAAGCATACATGTTTGCAATTGATTAAAGAATGTATTTGTGCCATTTTGACGCAACATTGGGGGGAAGTCTCTCACCCAAAAAAAGAGGCACAAAATGGCGACCTCCAGTGGCCACCTCCGCTTCCACAGGCTGATAAATTCCTTATATGGAGCTTGGACGCCCTCTTCTGGCGGCTTTTGGGTGCAACACGAGGTCCCCAGAACAAACAAGTACAGCAAAATACATTGACGTGATGGAAGGACCGCTACAATGCGTCTTTTTTTACGGTCAGGGGCGGTCCTTTAGTGACATCACGTACGGACTCGTCACCAACTCAAAAACAAGACTTCCGGAATATTCAGCGCGAGTCATAAAACGTAAAATATAGCTATATGCTGTCGAATCTTATTAAAATACGCTCAGGAGAAGTCATTTGAAGCCATTTTACAAATTATGGACACAACTTGTCCGGAGACGTCGGTTGTCCTTTAAAGAGACAGGCAGACAGAGAGAGTGAGAGAAAACACACACACACACACGAAAGGGAGATGGCCACTTCCTTAAATTAGGATGATCATTCTCAAAATGTGGACTTGCATCAAAAGACTTAACTGTCGTTAAATATTTAAACGTAGAACAGAGGACTCCGTTATCGGAGGTGGGTGGAGGTCCTGGGGGAGGGGGGGGGGGTCAGGTACTGGTGCTCATAACATGTACGCAGAGACTCACCTCTGATTCACACACACTCGCCGCTGGCAAGGACAAACCACACGGGACGCACACATGTTGAAGTACGGTGATTCACATGCTGGCGTATAAGCCATACACACACACACATGCATTCCCGTTTCAATGGTTTTGTGAGGTCCGGATAACTCCAGATAAGGAGTGAGGACCACCGTTGCTGATAAGTTTAGAGAAGAACTAGTGTTACATTTGAACAGTAAATGTCACCCCACTAAATGTCAACTTCTTTAAAAACAAAGAAATAGACAATGGACTTAAAACTGAAATAACAACAGCAGTGAGGTTTCTGAATGGGTACATTCAAAGTCCTCACCCCTGTAGTGAATTGGGTTAAAATATCGTTTGACTTTTTTGGTATGAACTTTTTCCTCTCGTTAACCACACACACACACACACACACACACACACACACACACACACACACACACACACACACACACACACACACACACACACACAGTGAGTAAAAAGTGTGTGTATTCAAGTGAAATGAAAATACACACCCAAAAAAATCATTTTGGGTGAATTTGTGAGGACCTTTCTGAAATTTTAACTTTAGAATGAAAAACTTGTGAAGACCGGCCAAAAGGTCCTCACTTGTCAAAAATGTCCTCACGATGTATATGGTTTAAAATGTTAATGGTCCTCACAAGACTAGTCTTACAAAGACACACAGCGGCCGCCGTAACTCCCGCGCATGACACGGGCGCCAGGCTATTAATCACCTTCCCGTATTAATTACATTTCAAATTGGTTGCCATGGAAACCCACTTTCGGAATGTTCACGAACGATGACGATGGCGGACGCCCAGTGACTCAAAGACCATTGGGGTGGGAGTGGGGGGGGGGTGCATTCACGACGCCTTACGAGGATTCAGATGGTTCCATTTTTACCCCCCCCCCCCACACACACACACAACCCCCTTTAAACCGTTGAATTGCCCCGAAATGAACTTGAATTTTGGTCACGGAGAAACCCGCAGAAGCGGAAAATGAGGGTGTGATGATGGCTAAGAGAGCATCAATGCGGATAAGAAAAATAAGATTGAGCGGAAAAGATGGTGACGTTTGAGGCCTTAAAAAGCAGCTCGAAGGTGCACTTTGTTGATTTTTAACATATTTTCAAGCGGAAACAAAATGATGTCCAAAAAAGAATTTGCGGAGAAAAAAATAATCAACTCATTCTTGCTAGAGGTGCTGATAAAGCGCTAGTCAGACCTCCGGCAATGTTTTTCCCTTCCACGAGGTGGCAGCATTTGCCTTTTTTTTCCATGTTAGCGCTTTGTTACAGCTTAAGCTGTTGCTAAAGCGTTATATAAACCACTATGTATGTAGTGTATTGTATTTTGTCCAGCAGCCCCCATTTCAAACTCAGATAACTCCAGACCCATATAACTTAGGAATTAACTATTTTTTCTGATGAAAGAAGAAAGTAACATTTTTACGCTGCATTGAATGTTTATGTAGTCCTAAAACTCAATATTCTGTGGGTCCTGCAATTTGAGCGAAAGTGACAAAAACCCTGGCACTGGAGTGGACACATTTTTGCACATCGTCTGGCAGTAAATGAGTTTTAAAAAAAGTCTATATTTGAGCCTTACATTATCATAGCAACATGTACATTTTGACAGGGTTTTTGTCATTTTCAAATTGCAGGACCCATTGAGTTTAGGACTACAGAAACATTCAATACAGCAAAAAAAGAGTTAATTCCTAAGTTATATAGGTCTGGAGTTATCTGAGCTTGAAATGGAGGCGGATATACAAAATAAAATGCAATACATATTGCTTTAACAACAGCTGAAACTGTAACAAAGCGCTAACATGGACAAAAAGAAAATGCTGCCCCCTCGTGGAAGTGGAAAAACATTGCCAGAGGTCTGACCGGCGCTTTATCGGCAACCCTCGCCAGAAAAAACAAAACCTGAATAAATTCGGGAATGGCAGCGATTGAGGGAATGATAAGCCGACCAAATCCGCTATCGGATTCCGGGAACCATATTTTTAGCATTTAGCCTCCAAGCGCATTTCAATGTCAATTCAAACGGACAACCCATCAAAATTTGATCAATTTGGTCTTCCGAAAGGAAATAAATACCCTTATTTAAACCTCAAAATGCCTGCTGGCAAGTCACGGAAGTCGTGAACAAACCGCTAGTCGTCGAAATGCTTATTCAGGGGTTATTTTTTGCCAAGCCGAGCGGATGCTCGCGCGCTATTATATTGGAAGCTCAGGTGAAAGGCGGAATTAACAATGCGTGTGTGTGTGTGTGTGTTTGCATGTGTGAATGTGTGTGTGTGTGTGTGTGGTTCGCCAGTTGTCATGGTTGCCGCGTTTATCACCTCGTTCCGCCGACATTCAGGCCCGGGGGCATGTGTGATTGGATTCAGACAGACAGCCAGAGAGACAGACTTCAGGCGAGGGAGTGTGAGCGAGAGAGCGAGAGAGAGGGAGGACATATTAGCACGGAGGACGGCTTAAATGCCAACGCGCTACGCTGGGGGAGGACGAGGGGGGGAGGTAGAAGGCCGCTGGACAAATGTCAACGCCGGGCCTCTTCATGATCATGTAGCAATGGGGCAAGAGGGCCTCCAAAGTTGATTTTTGCCATCCCATAATAGGGAGTTTGAATGTCTCACCTTGTGGGGATATAAGGGGGGGGTCCATTTGGGAGGCTTCGTTAACGGAAAACTTTTCCCACTCTCAAAGTTAGCTTTAGTGTCAATTATGCTAATATGCTAACATACGTTTCAAGTTCAAAAAGTGCGCCCAGGAGCTAACCGTGACGATTTATGGGCAAATATCTGACTTACAACCGATTTCCGTTCCGACCAAACGGTTGTAAGTCAAAATGGTTGTAAGTTGAAATACATTCAAAACGTTGAATAGAGACTTGGAGGCTAAATGACTTGCAACCCCCTCTGGTGCCATCACACTGGCCTAAAAATATCCGAATAACAGAGCCAATGGACTCTGATTGGCTGAAAAGTATCATGGAATCACTTGTAACGCTTAGTGGCGGACCGTCAAGGCCTGCAAAGCCTTCTCTGCTGGCCTAAAAATATCGGAATCACTGGCCTAAAAATATCTGAATAACAGAGCCAATGGACTCAATTTGGAGAAGTATTATGGAATCACTTGTAGCGCTTAGTGGCAGACCGTCAAGGCCTGCAAAGCCTTCTCTGCTGGCCTAAAAAAAATGTAAACATATATATTTTTTTGCTTTGTCATTGAGTCATGTATCCGAATGTATCCGAATAACAGAGTCAATGGACTCTGATTATCTGAGAAGTATCATGAAATCACTTGTAGCGCTTCGTGGCAGACCGTCAAGGCCTGCAAAGCCTTCTCTGCTGGCTGAAAAAAATATCAAATAACAGAACCAATGGACTCAATTTGGCTGAGAAGTATTATGGAATCACATGTAGCGCTTAGTGGCAGACCGTCAAGGCCTGCAAAGCCTTCTCTGCTGGCTGAAAAAAAATATCTAAATAACAGAGCCAATGGACTCAATTTGGCTGAGAAGTATTATGGAATCACATGTAGCGCTTAGTGGCGGACCGTCAAGGCCTGCAAAGCCTTCTCTGCTGGCCTAAAAATATCGGAATCTCAGAGCCAATGGACTCAATTTGGCTGAGAGGTATTATGGAATCACTTGTAGCGCTTAGTGGCGGACCGTCAAGGCCTGCAAAGCCTTCTCTGCTGGCCTAAAAATATCGGAATCTCAGAGCCAATGGACTCAATTTGGCTGAGAGGTATTATGGAATCACTTGTAGCGCTTAGTGGCGGACCGTCAAGGCCTGCAAAGCCTTCTCTGCTGGCCTAAAAAAATGTAAACATATATATTTTTTTGCTTTGTCATTGAGTCATGTATCCGAATGTATCCGAATAACAGAGTCAATGGACTCTGATTATCTGAGAAGTATCATGAAATCACTTGTAGCGCTTCGTGGCAGACCGTCAAGGCCTGCAAAGCCTTCTCTGCTGGCTGAAAAAAATATCTAAATAACAGAGCCAATGGACTCAATTTGGCTGAGAAGTATTATGGAATCACATGTAGCGCTTAGTGGCGGACCGTCAAGGCCTGCAAAGCCTTCTCTGCTGGCCTAAAAATATCACAATCTCAGAGCCAATGGACTCAATTTGGCTGAGAAGTATTATGGAATCACTTGTAACACTTAGTGGCAGACCGTCAAGGCCTGCAAAGCCTTCTCTGCTGGCCTAAAAAAATGTAAACATATTTTTTTTTTTGCTTTGTCATTGAGTCATGTAACATGTCGGCGTTCGGGGTCGACTCCATTGATGTTTTTTCCGGAAGACCTCGCGTGTTGTGTTTGGGTGCGACTTGAAAATTAGAGCGTCGCCGGGTGACTTTTTTTTTTTAGCTGACATCTAGCTGAATAGGCGAAAGCGCCAGAGAGCATGTGTGAATAGATGCATTGTGGGGCCCCAGTGTGTGTGTGTGTGTGTGTGTGTGTGTGTGTGTGTGTGTGTGTGTGTGTGTGTGTGTGTGTGTGTGTGTGTGTGTGGCCCCGCCATGCTTTTCAGTGTCGTTTATGCCTCATGCACTCGCCATCATCGCTGCCTGCTGGCTGACACGCCGCCTGGACACGGGCAGTCGGACATAACCGGCGACAGGGAGCTGCCCGCTTGTCTCCACTCGCCGCTCGCTTTCGTGTCCCCGCGGCGCCGCCGACCATCAAACAAACAACAACAAAAAAGTCCTCGCCATGCCCCCGACTGGCAAATCCCGAAACGCACCGCCGCTGTCGGACCCTCCGCGGACCCAAATGGGGGCCTCGTCCGGGGATCCAGAAGAACTCCGAGATGACGAACGAGACAGTGGACAGGACAACCAAGGAGACGAGGACATCATGAAATCTCCAAGTGATCCCAAACAGTACAGGTAGGACACATTCATGAAGATGACAGTTTAACAGGCTTTGTCTGTTCACTTCAGATTGACCCCAGATTTTCTGTGCTTCCATTGTGGGCCTTGTGTTAAATCCTAAGCATACAACAGCATGAAACTTTGAAATATGTCACCCAGATGATCCCACACACATGGACGAGAAAATCGGCGTTGCTCCTTGATTTTATTTTCAATATAAAAAAAATCGGTTCAAATTATTGTCAGTCTTCGTACATATTCTTCTGGTGTGCCCCACGGCTCTGTCCTGGGACCCCTCCTCTTTATCACCTACCTTCGTCCCCTTGGCAATACTCTCTGTAAATTCGGTATACGCTTTCTTTGCTTTGGGAGCCTTTTACTGAGCGAGTTGCTTATTCTGTAGCCACAAAGGGACATAAGTCTTCTTGTGCCGGTCCCAAGCCCGGATAAATACAGAGCGTTGTGTCAGGAAACAAAACAACAAAACAAACATGCGGATCAAACCTCTGAAAATGGAGGACACTGATTCGCTATGGCGACCGACCCCGTGAAGTGAAAAGCCCAAAGGAAAAGAAGTCTTCGTAGATGTAGGCCACGCCCACTTTAACACATTAAAAGGCATTTTTTTTTTTAATTTCTTTCAATCTAAAAGTGTTGATCTAATAGAGACAGACTGAATTCTCTGACTTGACTTTTGACTCTGTAGGTACATTGTGCTGGCCAACGGGCTTCGCGCTCTCCTCATCTCGGACTTCAGCAGCCCACCGACCTCGTCCGAAGATGATGAGGAAGAGGAGGAGGAAGAGGAAGAAATTGACGAAGAGGAGGAGGAAGACGATTCGAGCGAAGAAACCATGGCGGAGTCGGATGAAGGTGGCGATAATGATGATGACCGGCAGGGGACGAAGAAGAGAGGAAAGGCAGAAAAACAGGTACACCACCCACCCCGTTGATGGAGTTCCAAAATACTTTGTTCGCCCACCATGACACTTTGCATTCAAGTCAATGGATGGATGGATGGATGCATAGATGGGTGGAAGGATGGATAAATGGGTGGACGGATGGATGGATAGGTAAACATACTGATAGAAGGGTGGATGGATGGATAAATGGGTAGATGCATGGATAGATGGGTAGATGATGGATGGATGGATGGATGGATGGGTAAATGTACTGATAGAGGATTGGCTGGATGGATAAATGGGTGGATGCATGGATAGATGGGTAGATGGATGGATGGATAGATGGGTAGATGGATGGATGGATAAATGGGTAGATGCATGGATAGATGGATGGATGGATGGATGGATGGGTAAATGTACTGATAGAGGATTGGCTGGATGGATAAATGGGTGGATGCATGGATAGATGGGTAGATGGATGGATGGATAGATGGGTGGATGCATGGATAGATGGGTAGATGGATTGATGGATAGATGGGTAGATGATGGATGGATGGATGGATGGATGTACTAATAGAGGATTGGCTGGATGGATAAATGGGTGGATGCATGGATAGATGGGTAGATGGATGGATGGATGAATAGATGGATGGATGGTTTGGTGGATGGATAGATGGGTAGATGGATGGATAGATGGTTAGATGGATGATAGATGGGTATCTGGATGATGGATGGATGGTTGCGTGGATGGGTGGCTGGATGGGTGGGTGATGAATGTAATGGATGGATGTGTGGGTGGATGGATGGATAGATGGATTTTAGATGGGGACATGGATGCATAGATGGGTGCGTGGATGGATGGATAGATGGGTGGATGATGGATTTAATGGGTGGGTGGATGGATAAATGGATGGAGAGATCATCGATGGATAGATGGGTAGATGGACAGATAGATGGGTGGATGTATGGATAGAAAGATGGATAAATACATGTTTTCCCTGTTGCATGTGATGTAAACTCTACTTGTGCTCGTTTTGTGTGTGTGTGTGTGTGTGTGTGTGTGTGTGTGTGTGTGTGTGTGTGTGTGTGTGTGTGTGTGTGTGTGTGTGTGTGTGTGTGTGTGTGTGTGTGTGTGTGTGTGTGTGCGTGTGCATGTGTGTGTGTGTGTGCGCGTGTGTGTGTGTGTGTCAGTCTGCAGCCGCCCTGTGTATCGGAGTGGGCAGCTTCAGTGATCCCAGCGACCTCCCCGGCCTTGCTCACTTTCTGGAACACAGTGAGTAATTACAGTCATTGCAATGAAAGAATGGACGCCCATCGCCCGTGTGTGCGCATGTGTGTGTGTACGTACGTACGTGCATGTGTGTGTGTGTTGAAGTAGCGCTGTAAGGTTAATTCACTGGAGTCTTTTACACGCTTACCCATCACCGATGAAATTTTTGTGTGTGACACCTTCCATACATGTTTGGACATCCAAGTTGGAGGAGATAAAACAGAGACCAGAAGGGCCACCGTCAGTCACCCTTGTTAAATGTTCCTGACAACTTACTTGGACATAAAGGGGGAGGAATTATTATTCAATATACATTTAGATTTAAAAATAAAATATACATATATCTACCTAGAAATTAAAAGATGTCATTCTCAAAACGTATGAAACCAAACATGCCTCTATACTCACAATATTTAACCCAAAAAAATATTATTATAAAATATCAAATGTATTTATTGATGTATGTATTGCTGTCCATCCATCCAAAAGAATATTTCAAAATTATACTCGACTTTCTTATTCAGTGCTCAGTGACTTTTTGGGGGGGATATTTTATTCATTCATTCATTCATTTATTCATTCATTCATTCATTCATTCATTCATTCATTCATTCATGTATGTATGTATGTATGTATGTATGTATGTATGTATGTATGTATGTATGTATGTATGTATGTATGTATGTATGTATGTATTTATTTATTTATTTATTTATTTATTTATTTATTTATTCATAACAAATTTACCATAGATTTCATTTCTAAAACGAACACTAAAGCCCGTAAGAAGTCTGAGACATTTTCTAAAAAAATATATATATATATAAATAAATGAATAAATAAATACACATATAAATGAATGAATAATTATATAAAAGGTGAATGAATGACTAAATAAATAAATACACATATAAATGAATGTAAAAATAAATAAATGAATACATAAATAAATACATAAATTCATAAATTCATAAATACATAAATCTTTGCATGACTGACTAAAAAAATAATGGATAAATACACATTTAAATGAATACATAAATAAACATAAATAAACAAATACATAAACACAAATAAATAAATAAATAAATAACTCAATCAATCAATCAATAACTAAATATAAATAAATGTATTTTTTTATATGTAAATATAAATAAATACATAAATAATTAATTAACAAGTTGAATGAATGACTAAATAAATACGTGAAAAAATAAATACACAAATAAATAAATCAATAAATGAGTGAACACAATGAATAAATGAATACATAAATGAATGCATAAATAAATGAATAAATAAATAAATAAATAAATAAATACATGAAAACATAAATACATAAATAAATACATACATAAATACATAAATAAATGGGTGAACACAATGAATAAATGAATACAGAAAAAAAATGCATAAATAACTAAATACATAAATACATAAATAATTAATTAACAAGTTGAATGAATGACTAAATAAATACATGAAAAAATAAATACACAAATAAATAAATAAATTAGTGAACACAATGAATAAATGAATACATAAATGAATGCATAAATAAATAAATAAATACATGAAAAAATAAATACATAAATAAATACATAAATACATACATACATAAATACATAAATAAATACATAAATACATAAATAAATGGGTGAACACAATGAATAAATGAATACACACATAAATGCATAAATAAATAAATAAATAGATACATAATACATAAATACATAAATAAATGGGTGAACACAATGAATAAATGAATACAGAAATAAATGTATAAATAAATAAATGAATACATTTTTGAAACAATTTCAACTTTCATAACTTTGCTGCTGTGAAATGTAAATTTCTCCACTGCGAGACTAATAAAAGCAAATCCAAATCCAAAACTATGAAAGTTGCGACGTCCGTCCCAGCTGTGAAATAAAGGAGTCAACATTTTGCACCCCTGCTGGCGAAACACTTCCCGACAGTTCAGAAATATATATATTATATATATATATATATATAAAACCATATATATATATGTATATAAGGTGAAGCGCTAGTTTATCTTTGACATTTTCTGGGGTTAAATTCCGCTTACATGCTCTGTTTACCCCCGCACCGCCTCATCCCAGTGGTGTTCATGGGCAGTGAGAAGTACCCGTCTGAAAACGGCTTTGATTCCTTCCTCAAGAAGCACGGCGGCAGCGACAACGCCTCCACCGATTGCGAGAGGACCGTCTTCCAGTTTGACGTCCACCCCAAAAGCTTCAAAGAGGCACTAGACAGGTGAGACGTGCTTATGTGTGCTATGCGGGGATAACAATTTAAGCAGCCAAACTGGATGGGGGGGGGGGGGGGGAGGTGACCGGTTCAAGTGAAAAGGCTCCCACTTGCCCTTTCAACATCAACGGGAATGCAGTTGACGCTGCTGTTTTAGCGCGACGGGCCTGATTAAGAAAGTTGCGGAACCGTCGGGATTTGACGCAACCGTTTTCATTATCGCGCCGTTTATGCCGAATGAACTGTGCGGCTTAAAGGACAACCGACGTCACTTTTTTGTTTCTTAACTGACATCAGAAAAACGTTTTATAGCATCTAAAATACCCAAAACACGCAATATCATATTTTTATTCAAATGCAAAACACTGATAAAAATGACTTAAAGTGTCCAAAATCTGCAAAAAAATTAAGTCCCGCCCCCAGTTCGTGACGTCACCCAAGACGTCTTGCATTGCTGCAGAATAAAAAAAAAATGGCTTCAGATTCGGCGAATATGCTTTCTTGTTAAACATCCAGTTATGAATATGATTCAAATAGTTCTGAAGAGGAAAGCATACGTGTTTGCAATCGATTAAAGAATTTATTCCGTGTCATTTTGAGGCAACATTGGGAGGAAATGTATCACTAAAAAAAGAGGCAGAAAATGGCGACATGTGAGGAATTAATCAGCCCGTTTCCACAGGCTGATTAATTCCTTACATGGAGCTTTGTCGCCCTCTTCTGCCTCTTTCCTATACGACGTTTTCAGACCAAAGTACAGCAAAATGCATTGACGTAATGGAAAGACTGCTACAATGTGTCCTTTTTTTCGGTCAGGGGCGTTCCTTCAGTGACGTAACGTACGAAATCGTCACCAACTCAAAAATAAGACTTTGTGAATATTCATCGCAAGTCTTAAAACGTAAAATATATCTATATGCGGTGGAATCTTATTAAAATAGGCTCAGTAGAAGTCATTTGAAGCCATTTTACAAATTATGGACACAACTCGTCCGGAGACGTCGGTTGTCCTTTAAACCGTTTGCCTCTAAAGGATTTTATTTTGTGGCAACTCATCTGGAGCAAGATCCCTAAACGGGTTGCAAGAGAGAGTGTACGGTATGGCGTTACTTGTGTGTTGGAATGATGTATGAATTGTTAGTTTGATGAAACAATTTCAACATGGCCTCCTGGAGCTGTTTGGTGGCAGTGATCTGATCCTGCCTAAATGGGTTGCGGCACAGAGCAAAATTTAGTGCATTTATTTTCCATCGAAAAGAGGAAAATCGTGTCCATCTGATGGGATTTGAGCAATCTAATATCACAAAGCTACAGTTAGATTTCAAATGGCCTTGTCGACACTGCCTAAACGGGTCTGATATGGCATTCTTTTGTGAGATGTAAATCTCTTTTAGGTGGGCTCAGTTCTTCATCTGCCCCCTGATGATCCGAGAGGCGATCGACAGGGAGGTGGAGGCCGTCGATAGCGGTGAGTCCAATCCCACCCGAAAAGCACCGCTGTTTGTCTTAAGCCTTTCCCCACCGCCGCCCGTCAGAATACCAGCAGGCCAAGCCGTCGGATTCGCACAGGAAGGAGATGTTGTTTGGCAGTCTGGCTAAACCGGGACACCCCATGGGCAAATTCTGCTGGGGTGAGTCGACAGGAGGAGGTTTTCCTTCTTCGGGATGTTGATTTTGAGTCTTGTGATTGGTCGCCAAGGGAATGCACAGACTCTGAAGCGAGAGCCAAACAAAATGAAGATTAGCGTCTACAACCGACTACGAGCCTTCTGGGAAAGATACTACTCTGCGCATTACATGACCTTGGCTGTCCAGTCCAGAGGTCAGCAAGATCTTTCTTTCTTGGCCTCAATGTGTGGGTTTTCACCGGGTATTCCAGTTTCCTCCCATTTTCCAAAGACAGACCTGCCAGGCTGATTGAACACCTTAAATTGTCCCGAGACGTGAATTTGAACGCAGATGGCTTTTTGCGATTGGCTGGCAATCCGTTCAGGGTGTCCCCACGCTGAATACCCGAAGATGGCCGGGATAGGCTCCAGCAACCTCCCTGCGACCTTTGCGAGGATAAAGCAGTCAAACTAATGGATGAAAAAAAATTAGGGTGTGACAATCATGAATCCATACCATACCCTAATTTCATCTCGTCAGCGCCCCCTTCTTTTATGTTGGATTTCTGCGGGTATTCCAGTTTCCTCCCATTTTCCCAAAACAACCCTGGCAGGCTAATTGAACACCCCAAATTGTCCCTAGAACGGATTCTGAACACCATACCAAGTTTCATCTTGTCAGCTTCCCCCTTATCTTGTGTGGGTTTTCTCCGGGTATTCCAGTTTCCTCCCATTTTCCCAAAACAACCCTGGCAGGCTAATTGAACACCCCAAATTGTCCCTAGAACTGATTCTGAACACCATAACAAGTTTCATCTTGTCAGCTCCCCCTTATCTCGTGTGGGTTTTCTGCGGGTATTCCAGTTTCATCCCATTTTCCAAAAACAAGCCTGGCAGGCTGATTGAACACCCCAAATTGTCACTGGAACTGATTCTGAACGCGGATGGTGGTTTGTCACTATGTACTCTGTGATTGGCTGGCAATCCGTTCAGGGTGTCCTCGTCTAGTACCTGAAGACGGTTTGGATAGGCTCCAGCGACCCCTTGTGAGGGTAAAGCAGTACAAAAAAAATGGATGGATGGACAGATAATTGATTTAATTAAAGATTTGTGTGTAACAGTCATGAATCTGTACCCAAGTTTCATCTCGTCAGCTTCCGAGGATTGGTGACCTTTGACCTCAACCACGTGACGTAAATAAACTGGGCTATTTGGTGCCATCTTGCGACATCTTTAGCAGTTTTAATAATAATAATAATACATTCCATTTATAAGCGCCTTTCAAAACTCTCAAGGCCACTTTACAGTCACAGGATCAGTTTTTCTGTGTGTGAGCAGCGGCAGCCAAATGCGCCAGCGTTCACTCAACCCGGAATAACTCAAATAGATGGAAAGTTAGCTAGCTAGCCAGACAATAGACAACCAATCGATCGCCAGCCAGCCAGACAGACAGCCAACACATAGCAAACAGCCAGCCAGCTAGCTATCTAGCCGGCTACATAGCTAGCTAGCCATTTGCTATACACTAGCCATCCAACTAGCCAGCCAGCCAGCCATCCACCATTCAAAGCATACAAAAAAAACACCCGGTTTTGCCCGTAAAATCTCACGGTGCAGTTTCACAAGGTCACATGGCCGCCCAACGCGGTTTTTTTCGTGGGATGAAATTTCCGCTCTGCGGTGATCCACGTGTGGCATCGGTCAACAACCCGCTGGTGGGCAGATTGACAGAAATCTTTAACGAGGCAATCCGCTGATTTAATTGACTGCTAATGAAGGCCCGCAAAGCTCTAATGAGGAGCCCGCCTGCGCCTGTCCGTCGATGGGCCGAGCGCGGCTAATTATTCGCCGCTCGCCTCGGGTCGCCGCCTTCATTCCCGGTGATGTCATCGGCGGCTTCCCGGCTCGTTCTCGCAGGAAATAGCAGGCGGCTCATTAACAGCTGCCGACGCGTCCCGGGATGACTTGTTTTGACATTTGTGTCCCAAAAAATAGCGCTATTTTTTTTTTATATATCGCAAATCATGTTCTTGTCTTTTCGAATCGCACTGGATTTGAGAGAATACAGTGATAACTTGGCTTACGAACTTAATTAGTTCCCAGACAGAGTGTCAAAGGTGAAAAGTGTGTATCCCAAAAATTAATTTCCCATAGGAAACCATTAAAATGAGAATAATCCGATCATAGGTCCCCATAGAACATAATTGTCTACTTTCTAATTTTCTAAGCTAATAGATAGCCTAGTAACTCGGATAGAAAACTAGTTAGCTAATAGATAGCTAACAGATGGCTAGCTAGGTCTTCACTCTACCTAGAAGTAACTCAGATAGAAAGCTAGCTAGCTAATAGACAGCTAGATAAGTCGGATAGAAAGCTAGTTAGCTAATAGATAGCTAAGAGATGGCTAGCTAGGCCTTCACTCTACCCAGAAGTAACTCAGATAGAAAGCTAGCTAGCTAATAGACAGCTAGATAACTCGGATAGAAAGCTAGTTAGCTAATAGATAGCTAACAGATGGCTAGCTAGGTCTTCACTCTACCCAGAAGTAACTCAGATAGAAAGCTAGCTAGCTAATAGACAGCTAGATAACTCGGATAGAAAGCTAGTTAGCTAATAGATAGCTAACAGATGGCTAGCTAGGCCTTCACTCAACCCTGAAGTAACTCAGATAGAAAGCTAGCTAGCTAATAGACAGCTAGATAACTCGGATAGAAAGCTAGTTAGCTAATAGATAGCTAACAGATGGCTAGCTAGGTCTTCACTCTACCTAGAAGTAACTCAGATAGAAAGCTAGCTAGCTAATAGACAGCTAATAGATAGCTAAGTAACTCGGATAGAAAGCTAGTTAGCTAATAGATAGCTAACAGATGGCTAGCTAGGCCTTCACTCAACCATGAAGTAACTCAGATAGAAAGCTAGCTAGCTAATAGACAGCTAATAGATAGCTAAGTAACGCGGATAGAAAGCTAGCTCGTTAATAGATCCACTTAATGATTTCCGATATCTTCCGGGGAAAATTCCCCACAAAATCGCTCGAAATCTGCGAAAGCTAGCTATATGTCGCCACGCGCCGATTTTGCCGCTAGCCCAAAAAGAAAGAAATCACATTTGTGATTGTGCACCTGCAGAAAAGCTGGACACGTTGGAGATGTGGGTGCGCGAGATCTTCAGTCAGGTTCCCAACAAGTGAGTGTCGCTTTTCTTCACACTGGAGATAATAATAAAAATAAATAAATAAATACATGAACAAATAAATGAATGAATGGATAAATAAATAAACAAATAAATAAATAAATGGGTGAATGGGCGAATGGATGAATAAATAATAATAATAATAATAATAATAATAATAATAATAATAATAGAAAGTAAATAAATACATGAAAAAATAAAATAAAAGAATGATATTATAGATAAATAAATAAATAAATGAATGAATTGATGAACAAATGAATAAATAAACAAATACAAAAATAAATGAACAAATAAATAAATGAATGAATGGATAAATAAATGGGTGAATGGACAAATGGATGAACAAATGAATAAATAATAATAATAATAATAATAATAATAGGAAGTAAATAAATACATGAAAAAATAAAATAAAAGAATGATAGGATAAATTAATAAATGAATGAATTGATGAACAAATGAATAAATAAACAAATACAAAAATAAATGAATAAATAAATACATGAACAAATAAATAAATGAATGGATGGATAAATAAATAAATGGGTGAATGGACAAATGGATGATCAAATGAATAAATAATAATAATAATAATAATAATAGGAAGTAAATAAATACATGAAACAATAAAATAAAAGATTGATAGGATAAATGAATGAATTGATGAACAAATGAATAAATAAACAAATACAAAAATAAATGAATAAATAAATACATGAACAAATAAATAAATGAATGGATGGATAAATAAATAAATGGGTGAATGGACAAATGGATGATCAAATGAATAAATAATAATAATAATAATAATAATAATAATAATAGGAAGTAAATAAATACATGACAAAATAAAATAAAAGAATGATTGTATAAATAAATAAATGAATTGATGAACAAATTAATAAATAAACAAATACATAAATAAATGAATGACTAAATAAATGAACGTTTGTAATCAGCCCATTATAAGTATATTTTTAAAAAAATACTGTTAGCTTCCTCTTTACATGTTGAAATTTGATGGTGTGATGACAATTTCCTTCCTGACGTGTCAAGACATTTTCATTTCCACATTCATTAATTGACTAATTCACTTTTTTTTTCCAACGTTCTCTCGTGATGTTGAACGTTGGTGTCATCAGCGGCCTTGCCAAGCCGGATTTCTCCAACATGCTGGATCCCTTCGACACGCCATCTTTCAACAAATTATACAGAGGTACACCATCCCGTCGATATTTGCCGTCGGGATGCTTAAAATCTGTCCGTTGAGACCAAAATATTAAAAATATTGTTGAAATATTTCAAGGTCATTCCTGTCAATGTCGTGTTTGTGTTCACTTGCAGTTATTCCCATTCGGAAGGTGCACGCCTTGAATATCACTTGGGCGCTCCCCCCTCAAGAAAAGCACTACAGGTGAGCGTTCTAGCGTCTAGACGGGTGCGTGAGGAAAGGGCCGTTTGCGCCGTTGTGGGTGGGAGTGAGCGCTTTTTATTGTATGGATATTTGAACACAAACGGTGGAGAAACAAATGTCGACAGATATTATATTAATTTATGAATGTTGTAATGACTGACAGAACACCATTCAACCAGTTTGAAAAAAAAAAAACTATATGAACTCATTAACTGCCAGATGATATGCAAATATGTGTCCACTCCGGTGCCAGGGTTTTTGTCATTGTCACTTAAATTTTAGGACCCACAGAATATTGAGTTTTAGGACTACATAAAAATTCAATACAGCGGTAGAAACCTTAGACTTTCTTCTTTCATCTGGAAAAAAAAGTTAATTCCTAAGTTATATGGGTCTGGAGTTATATAAGCTTGAAATGTGGGCAGCAGTACAAAATACAATACAATACATATTGATTAATATAGCGCTTTAACAACAGCTGAAGCTGTGACTAATAATAATAATAATAATAATAATAATAATAATAATAATAATAATAAATTTCATTTGTAAGCGCCTTTCAAAACTCTCATGGTCACTTTACAGTCACTGGATCAGTTTTTCTGTGGGTGAGCAGTGGCAGCCACATACGCCAGCGTTCATTCAACCCGGAATAACTCAAATAAATAAAAAGCTAGCTAGCTAGCTATTAAATAGCTAACAGATAGCCAGCCAGCTAGCTAATAGATAACTAATACATAACCAGTTAGCTAGCTAATAGATAGCTAGCCAGCCAGCTATATAGCTAACAGACAGCTAATAGATAGCCAGCTATCTAATAGATAGCTAGCTAGCCGGCTAGATAGCCCACAGATAGCCAGCAAGCTAGCCAATAGATAGCATTTCCAACATTGTTTGAAACATGTAATTCCAACATGGAAGTCTAGTACGCTCAACAAAGTGTTAACACGGACAAAAGGCTAATGCTGCACCCTCGTGGAAGGGAAAAAAACATTCCCAGAGGTCTGACCGGCACTTTATAGACACCCTAAAACCCAAACAAATTCGGGAATAGCGCTCCACGTCTCACTTTTCAAATCCCGAATAAATTCAGCAACGAATGAGTTAATACCAACCGGTAGATACTGTTTATTTGACGAAAAATACATCATTTTATGAAGTAGTATAAGTACTACATTTTTTATTTGTCTCTGAATACTTTATGATCATACATATTTTCATGACTTTACACCGAAATATTGTTTTTAATTTTGTTTGTTTATTGAGCACATGAACATTTCGGATATATGTAATCAATAGTATGCAGTACACACCCCCCCCCGCATTGTCTTGAGGGGATTTGATTATTATTATTATTATTATTATTATTATTATTATTATTATCCATCCTAACAATTTTTTTCCCTTTCACAGAGTGAAACCTCTTCACTACATATCGTGGTTGATTGGCCACGAAGGCCCAGGAAGTATCCTCTCAACGCTTAGGAGGAAGTGAGGAATTTTTTTTCTTTGCTTTTCTCGTACAAAAGCGCTCCAAATAAAACCCTGATTTAAAGGACAACCGACACCTCCGGATAATGTTGCGTCAATAATTTGTAAAATCACTTCAAATGACTTCTACTGAGCGCATTTGACAAAGATTCCATCGCATACAGCTCTATTTTACGTTTTAAGACTCGCGCTGAATATTCCGGAAGTCTTGTTTTCGAGTTGATGACGATCCCGTAAGTGACGTCACGGAAGGAACGCCCCTGACCGAGAAAACTACATGAATAACGCAATGGTGAATCGTTGTGTGTCGCAGCCAATTGCGGTAACACGCATAAAGAATGTGTAAGTTGACACAAATTCCCAGCAGACAAATACGTAAATATAGAGTAAGTATAGAGTAAAGATAAATAAAACATCTTGTGCATTTTCTGGGACGCTACATTGTCGTCCAAACGGCTCGAATTGTTACGGAAGGACTTGCAAACATTTATGCTTTCCTCTTCGGAACTATTTGAATCATATTCATAACTGGATGAGTAACAAGAAAGCATCTTGTCAGAATCTGAACTCTCTGAAGCCATTGTTTTGATTCTGGAGCATGGCAGTTTGTGAAGGAGTATCCTGGCGTGACGTCACGAACAAGGGGGCGGGACTTTCTGAATCTGCCCAGTTTCAAGCTCATTTTATGGCAGTTTTGGGACACTTTAAGTCATTTTTATTGATGTTTTGCATTCGACTCAAAATATGAGCCTGCGTGTTTTGGCTATTTTAGATGCTATAAAACGTTTTTTTTTTCTGATGGCAGTTGTGTCGGTTGTCCTTTAAACATCTTCATTTTACTGGAGGGGGGGGGGGGGGCACCACCTGTTTTTTTTTTTCTCGAGAGCCTCTCTGGCTCTTGTTACTAAAAAAACAAACTCAGTCATCTCACAATACAAAGCAGTCCCCCCCACGCCCCCCTGTGTCGACACCACTCAGCGGCTCAGATAGAAGGTTCCAGACGCTTTTGTTTTTTTCCGGCGCTTGATGAATGACGACAGCGGACGACTTGGAGAGCGCTCCAAAAAAAAAAGCCAGTCGAGTGCTTTAGTGTGTTAAGTGGGGGTTGCGGCGTAAAGTGGCCCCTCGGTGGTTATTTGGGCCAAGGGAAGGCAATGAAGCCTCGTGTCCTTTTCATTCAACCCCCTTACACCACCTCTCAGTTTCACGCAGTCCGTATCTTCTAGCGGTCAGTCATATCCTGTCCATAGTTGGCAACAAAACAAATGTATTTTTTTTTTTTACTAGATCTATTTTACAGTTGGCGATCAAACGAACAAAAGTTTATTTTCCTCTGCATATCTATTTGCTTTCTAACTAGTTAGCTGGCTACCTAGCGCGCTATCTATTTGCTATCTATTCCCTATCTAACTAGCGAGCTGGCTACCTAGCTAGCTATCTATTTGCTATCTATTTGTTATCTAACTAACTAGCTGGCTACCTGTCTATCTATGTATTTGCTATCTAACTAGCTAGCTGGCTACCTACTACCTACCTCGCAAGCTAATAGATAGCTAATATATAGCTAGCTAGTTAGATAGTGAATAGATATCAAATAGATAGCTAGATAGGTAGCCAGCTAGCTAGTTAGATAGCAAATAGATAGCTAGCTCGGTAGCCAGCTAGCTAGTTAGATAGCAAATAGATAGGTAGCTAGATATATAGTAGTTATCTATTAGCTAGCTAGCTACCTATAAAAGTTATCTATTAGCTAGCTAGCTACCTATCTAGCTATCTATTTGCTATCTAACTAGATACCTAGAAAAGAGATAACTAATATATAGCTAGCTAGCTAGTTATATAGTGAATAGATAGCAAATAGATAGCTAGATAGGTAGCCAGCTAGCTAGTTAGATAGCAAAAAGATAGCTAGATAGCTCACTAATAGTTAACTAATATAGGTAGCTAGCTAGCTAATAGATAACTAATATATAGCTAGGTACCTATCTAGCTATCTATTTGCTATCTAACTAGCTATCTGGCTACCAAGCTAGCTATCTGTTTGCTATCTAACTAGCTAGTTAGCTACCTAGCTATCTAGCTATCTATTTCCTATGTATTCACTATCTAACTAGCTGGCTAGCTATATATTAGTTATATATTAGCTAGCTAGCTAGCTAATCGGATGTTACCTGTATTTATATGGTTCGCAATCGCAAACTCCGAGTTTCCTGAACGCAACATAGTGATAACTGCTCTGGAGATTGGATTAATGTTTTTTTTCTTATCAAAAAAAGTAGGCGGTGCTTGCTAATCGATGCTCACTGTGAATGATGGCAGGTGCTGGGCTCTCAATCTTTTCGGGGGCAACAGCGAAAGCGGCTTCGATCAAAACACCACCTACTCCATTTTCTCCATCTCCGTCACGCTCACCGACGAAGGTTTCCACAACTTCTACCAGGTGACCCCCCCGACGCCCCAACAGGGTTATTTCAGGGAAAAGCCCCGTGCTGTCGGTTGCCGTGGTAACGCCGGCTAACCAGGCACTCAAGCAGCAAAGGAACTGATTTTTTTTTTCTCAGACTGTCTTATTGGAAAATAACTGCTCTTGAATTCGAGGACACCCTTAACATCCACATCCATCCAATGCGTATTTTGAAATGATTTGATTTGAATTTCTGCAGGTGACTCACCTGGTGTTCCAGTACCTCAAGATGCTGCAGATCCTCGGACCGCAAAAAAGGCATAAATAGACGCACACGCTCACATCATATGCATTTCCACCTCCGACGAGAATTCCGAACGGGGTATCAAAACTCACATTTTTGGAGACCGTTGTCGTACCCAGTCACATTTGTACCATACCTAAAATCTGCCGCCATTTAGCGATTTGTTGCCGAGGTTTTTACTCCAGAAATTGTTCCCATAGGGGATGTATATTTTTATCTAGCTATCTATCTATCTGTCTAGTTATCTAGCTATCTAGCTCTTTATCCAGCTATCTATCTAGCAATCTCGCTAGCTAGCTAGATAGCTCATTCTGTCTTTCTCTCACTCTCTCTCACTCTCTAGCTATCTACCAATCTATCTGTCTATGTAGCTATCTAGCTAGCTATCTAGCTGTCTCGCTATCTTGCTATTTAGCTATCTACTGCAGCTATCTAGCTATATCGCTAGCTATCTAGCTAGGTCTCTCTATCTTTCTCACAGTCTCGCTCTCTAGCCATCTAGGAATCTATCTATCTAGCTGTCTCGCTATCTTGCTATTTTGCTATCTACTGCAGCTATCTAGCTAGCTCACTAGCTATTTAGCTAGGTCTCTATCTTTCTCACAGTCTCGCTCTCTAGCCATCTAGCAATCTATCTATCTAGCTATCTATCTAGCTGTCTCGCTATCTTGCTATTTAGCTATCTACTGCAGCTATCTCGCTATCTCGCTAGCTATCTAGCTAGGTCTCTCTATCTTTCTCTCACTATCTCGCTCTCTAGCCATCTAGCAATCTATCTAGCTATCTATCTAGCTGTCTCGCGATCTTGCTATTTAGCTATCTACTGCAGCTATCTAGCTATCTTGCTCTCTCGCTAGCTATCTAGCTAGGTCTCTCTATCTTTCTCTCACTCTCACTCTCTCTAGCAATCTAGCTATCTCGGTATCTAGCTATCGATCTAGGTGTCTCGCTATATTGCTATTTAGCTATCTACTTCAGCTATCTAGCTATCTCGGTCTCTTGCTAGCTATCTTGCTATGTCTCTCGATCTTTCTCTCACTGTCTCGCTCTCTAGCCATCTAGCAATCTATCTATCTAGCTAGCTATCTATCT
>NC_142742.1:2097500-2152500 GCF_051943395.1 Hippocampus bargibanti | reverse complement strand
ACACATACTGTCTGGGAAGCAATTAAGTTCGTAAGCCAAGGTCCAAGTATATATTGTTCAATGCTGAAAACCTTGTTGGCGTGCTGGCATCTTAATACGTTGTCTTTTCCTCTTTTCCCCGCAGCGACGTTCACCTCCAGCGTAAAGCACTCAAGCCATTTATCTCTGTCGCTTTCGATGACACTATATTGTGTTTACAAACAAAAAGCGTCTCACACGCACGGCGTTATTTTGCTTTTGAAAAAAAAATGTACTCAACTCGCCGATGATGTTCTCGTTTGGCAGAGGGAAAAATGTGAAACGTGGCTGCCATTTGTGCCTTCTTTGCTCGCAGACATCCAACCCGAGTGGATGGAGCGTTGGATGGGGAATTTGGAGCTGAGTCGGCAGCTTTTCCTCCCCGCGGAGAACAGGTTCATCGGTAGGTGACTGGACCGCACTCTAAATTTTCACTTTGATCAGTCGTCACATGATATGCCCCTCCCCCCTCAAAAAAAAAAAATCTAATAATACATTTCATTTCTAAGCGCCTTTCAAAAATCTCAAGGTCACTTTACAGTCACAGGATTAGTTTTTCTGCGGGTGAGCAGCGGCAGCGTTCACTCAACCCGGAAGTAACTCAAATAGATAGAAAGGTAGCTAGCTAGCCAATCGATCGCTAGATAGCCAGCCAGCTACATAGTGAATATATGTCGCTATTTGCAAATCAACCGCCTATTAGCTACGGAATATAGCTAGCTAGCTATATGGCTGGCTATCTAATAGCTAGCTATGTGGCTGGCTATCTATTGGCTAGCTACCTAGCTGACTATCTATTAGCTAGTTATCTAGTTGGCTATCGATATGTTAGCTGGCTAGCTTTCTATCTATTTGAGTTACTCCGGGGTTGAGTGAACGCTGGCGCATGTGGCTGCCGCTACTCATCAGGGCAAATGTTGCATAATTTTCTGCTAATTTTGCCATCTGAATAAGTCAGTATTGAAGGAGTCTCGGCCAACATTTCCTTCTACGCAGGATCTACGCGTGTTGCAATTTTCTTTTCGATCTATAAACAAGAAAGAACGGAAATTTTTGTATTCATTTATTTGTTTATTTATTGAGCATGTTTCAAGATTGCGCGGCGGTTTGTTCTTCGGGTTGCAATTGAGGCTAAATGAGGAATCCATCCTTGGCAAATAGCAGGCCAATTCCCAGGCATGCCTTGGCCACTCATTACTAGCGTTTTGTCGCCGCAGTGTAGCCTGAGCAGCGACATCGAGTACTTTACGACCGCAGTGTTCTCATTTGCTAATGGCTCCATGAGAACACTGAGACTGTGTGAAAGGACAAAATGCGTTTTTTTTTTTTTTTTGTGGGGGGTGGGGGGGATTCACGACCTATGCTACATGCTATATGTTGATATGCTATGCTAAACATGTCAAGGGTATTTTTTATTTATATATTTTTTGGGGGGTGGAGGGAATTCATGACACAACAGCATCCGTTGTCAACAAGCAATGCTACATGCTAAATGTGTTGACATGCTATGCTACATGCTAAACCTGTCAACGAGGGTATTTATATATTTTTTAATTTTGCTTTTTTGGGGGGGGGGTGGAATTCACGACACAACGGCATCCGCTATCAACAACCTATGCTACATACTAAATGTGTTGACATGCTATGCTATATGCTAAATGTGTCAACGAGGTATTCATATATTTATATATTCAGGACATAACTGCATCTGTTGTTAACAACCTATGCTATGTGCTAAATATGTTGCCATGCTAAGCTATATGCTCAACGTGTAAATGTACACGTTGTATGTATTTGTATATTTATATTGTTTTGTTTTGTTTTGGGGGGGGGGAATTCGCGACACATCGGCATCCGTTGTTGACAACCTATGCTACATGCTAAATATGTTGACGTGCTATGCTATATGCTAAACATATCAACAAGGGTATTTTTTATTTATATTTTTTTTGGGGGGTGAAGGAAATTCATGACAAAACAGCATCCGTTCTCAACAACCTATGCTACATGCTAAATGTGTTGACGTGCTACGCTACATGCTAAACGTGTCAACAAGGGTATTTATGTTTATATAGTTTTTTAATATTTTTTTTTATGGATGCATTCACGACACAATGGCATTCATTGTCGACAATCTATGCTACATACTAAATGTGTTGACGTGCTATGCTATATGCTAAACATGTCAACAAGGGTATTTTTTATTTATATTTTTTTGTGGGGGTGAAGGAAATTCATGACACAACAGCATCCGTTCTCAACAACCTATGCTACATGCTAAATGTGTTGACGTGCTACGCTACATGCTAAACGTGTCAACAAGGGTATTTATGTTTATATAGTTTTTTAATATTTTTTTTTATGGATGCATTCACGACACAATGGCATTCATTGTCGACAATCTATGCTACATGCTAAATGTGTTGACGTGCTATGCTGTATGCTAAACGTGTCAATGAGGGTATTGATATATTTATATAGTTACTGGTTGAATAGCGTTCCATCAGTCATTACAACATTCCCCCGCTTAATAATGGGGGCTCTAATAGAGGTGTTACCGCCTCGCCGTTAATTGGAAACATTATCCTTTTTGTTGCTAAGCTCCAATTCCGACGAGGCCCGCCATGCTAATCACACGGGGAGCATATTAGCATCCCGCCCTCGTTATCTCGGATAGAATTCCAGCATTATTATATTTCTGTCGTTCAACTTTTTCTTTCCTAGCAACAAAACTTTTTTTTCCCCCTGTGAAACAAATGCGGCTGTTTTTTTTTCTTATGAACAAAAGAAGAAAAAAAGTCTTTGTTTTACCGATGGCGCTAACAAATGAATATATTTGTCGAACTAAATCAAATAGTGGACCTCTTTCTAAAATGTCACTTTTGTTTTCCTGACGTTCCCTTGCTCAATAAGTCCAAAGTGTTTTTACTTAGAAACAAATACAAAGTAGGTAGGCGCTTACAAATTAAATGTTTTATTATTATTATTATTATTATTATCTTTTCAGCTTCAAACTTCACTCTCAAGCCTTATTATTATTATTATTATTATTATTATTATTATTATATTTATTATATTTATTATTATCATTCTATTTATTATTATTATTATTACTATTATTATTATTCTATTTATTATTATTATTATTATCATTCTATTTATTCTATTTATTATTATTATTATCTTTTCAGCTTCAAACTTCACTCTCAAGCTTTATTATTATTATTATTATTATTATATTTATTATTATTATTATCATTCTATTTATTATTATTACTATTATTATTATTATTATTATATTATTATTCTATTTATTATTAATATTATCATTCTATTTATTCAATTTATTATTATTATTATTATTATTACTATTATCTTTTCAGCTTCAAACTTCACTCTCAAGCCTTATTATTATTATTATTATATTTATTATTATCTTTCTATTTATTATTATTATTATTACTATTATTATTATTATTATTCTATTATTATTATTATTCTATTTATTATTATTATTAATATTATTATTATTATCATTCTATTTATTATTATTATTATTACTATTATTATTATTATTCTTATATTATTATTCTATTTATTATTAATATTATCATTCTATTTATTCAATTTATTATTATTATTATTATTATTATTATTATTATTATTATTATTACTATTATCTTTTCAGCTTCAAACTTCACTCTCAAGCCTTATTATTATTATTATTATATTTATTATTAGCATTCTATTTATTATTATTATTATTATTATTATTATTATTACTAGTATTATTCTATTATTATTATTATTCTATTTATTATTATTATTATTATTATTATTATTATTATTCTATTTTATTATTATTATTATTATTATTATTATTATTATTATTATTATTATGATCTTTTCAGCTTCAAACTTCACTCTCAAGCCTTCCGACTGCCCCGACGCCGAGTTTCCGGTGCGCATCGCCGACAGTGACAAGGGCTGCTTGTGGTACAAGAAGGACAACAAATTCAAGACTCTCAAAGGTGTGTTTATTTTTCTATTTTATTTTTTTAATGACAATTAATGTGATGGCCTTCTGCAGCCTACATTAGATTTCATCTCATCTCGCCTGTAATCCAGCAGTCTGCTCAGAAGTAAGTCCGTTTTTTTTTTCATCGTTTTTATCGCCTTTATCGCCTTTATCACTTTTCTCATTTTTATCATTTTATCGCATTAGGATTTTATTGCATTATTATGATTGTTACTGTTATTATTAGTATTGGTATGATGATGATTCCTATTAGTATTGTTATTTTCATGTATTTTATTTATGTATTTATTTTCCCTGATACCTATGTCTCTGTTCCCCTCCGTTGCCTGCTTTTTGCAGCGTGGTGCTGTTCGACCTGCTGGTCAACATTCTGGGTCACAATCTGGCCGAGCCCGCTTATGAAGCCGAGGTGGCCCAGCTGGAGTATAAACTGGTAGCGGGCGAGCACGGCCTGCTGATCAAAGTCAAAGGATTCGACGACAAATTACCTGTGAGTCAGCCGGTGGGGGGGGGGGGTGCGATTTCGAGCAAATTGATGATGGAGGCCCGCAGAACACAAACACTACCAGGGGCCCATTGGTTGATTTTTTTTTTCATTTATTTATAGAAATATTTGTTTTTTTTTATATAATAATAACACCATTTTTTTTAAGTTTCCTCTATGATAAATCTCAAATTGTAATATCACCATTCGTCACTAGATGGCACACTTAGCTGCCTTCCACTCGGTCCGAATAATAATAATAATAATAATGATAATGATGATAATAATAATAATAATAATAATAATAATGATACTAATAATGGTAATAATGATAATAATAATGATAATAATAATGATAATAATAATAATAATAATAATGATGATAATAATAATGATGATGATGATAATAATTATAATATAATGGTAATAATAATAACGATAATGATGATAATAATAACGATAATGATGATAATAATGGTAATAATAATAATAATGATAATGATAATCATGAAAATAATAATAATGATAATAATGGTAATAATAATGATCAGAATAATAATAATGATGATAATAATAATGATAATAATAATAATGATAATAATAAAAATAATAATGATAATAATAATGGTAATAATAATGATAATAATAATAATAATAATAATTATGATAATAATAATAATAATAATAATAATAATGATAATAATAATGGTGATGATAATAATAACGATGATAATAATAATAATAATAATAATAATAATAATAATAATAATGGTGATGATAATAACGATGATAATAATAATAATAATAATAATGGTAATAATAATAACGATAATGATGGTAATAATAATAATGATAATGATGATAATAATGGTAATAATAATAATGATAATGATAATCATGAAACTAATAATAATAATAACAATAATAATAACGATATTAATGATAATAATGATAATAATAATAATAGTAATAATGATAATACGACTACTAATAATAATAAGAAATAATAATAATAATAATAATACATTTCTTCAGTCGTCATCTGTCCTTTTTTTGAAGGTGTCGGTCGTTTCACTTCTTATCCAAGATGCTTCTTTCGATGGACCACTTGCTGTACGACTGAGAGCTTACACAGACATATTTCATTGATAACTCTTCGCTGGTCTCCTCTTTCAACCTCTAGCTTCTCTTCCGCCTGATTATTGACCACCTGGCTAACTTCAAGGCCCCTCCAGACGTCTTCAACATGTTCTCGGAGCAGCTGAAGAAAACCTACTTCAACATCCTCATCAAACCAGCCAAGCTGAACAAGTCAGTTTTTACACGCTTGGTCCTTTGCTGCCCCCTGCCGGCCTGTGATTTTGTCACTACAAGTATTACTTATTTACCGGAAGTTATTGACTTTTTTTTTTTTTTTGAGGGACGTGCGTTTATTAATCTTGGAGCACGGCCGTTGGTCCGTGATGGACAAGTACCAGATGCTCGTGGCCGGCCTCACCAGTGACCAATTGATGGACTTCAGCCGAAGGCTCAAGGCCGAGTTGTACGCCGAGGGTCTGGTGCAGGGCAATTTCACCCCAAACGTGAGTCGCGCACCCCTGCCATCGTCTTTGGTTTCATTTCTGTCCATTAAAAAGGAATCAATAAATAAATAGACTGATAAATATATCCACAAATAAATACTTAAATACACTGATGAATACATAAAAAGGCAAATGAATAAATAAAAATAAATAGATAAATACCGTAAAAACACTGATTTAGACAGACAGATAAAAATAAACAAATACATACATACATACATACATACATACATACATGCATACATACATACATACATACATGCATATATACATGCATACATACATACATCAATACATGCATACATAAATACATATATATATAGATAGATAAATAGGTACATAAATACACCAATGAATACATAAATAAATAGACCACTAAATGAATAAATAAATAGACTGATTTAGACAGAAATAGACAGATAAAAAAATAAAAATGATAATAAAAATAAATAAATACATACATACACACACACACGCACACACACACACACACACACACACACACACACACACACACACACACACACACACACACACACATACATACTGTATATAGATAAATAGATAGATACATAAATAGACTGATTAATACATAAATAAATAGACCACTAAATGAATAAATAAATAAATAAATGATATTCAGAATCAGAATCGTCTTTACTTTAATAATAATAATAATAATAATAATAATAATAACAAATAAACGGAAAAAAAACACTTGTAGCACAATAAAAATAAGTATATATATTATGCATTCATAAATACACTGATTTATACATAAATAGACCAATAAAAATAAATACCTAAATACATACTTAAATACATAAATCGATCGATCGATACATAAATACATACAGTAAACAGACTGATGAATACATCAATAAATAGACCACTAAATGAATACATCAATACATAAATTCATAAATAAATAAATAAATCCTATTCAGAATCAGAATCATCTTTACTAATAATAATAATAATAATAATAATAATAATAACAATAATAGTTTGTAGATGTTAATTTTTCAACATTATCAGCTTGAATGTCGTGCGTTGGTAACTTGATGCTTCTGTGTTTTTGTGTTTGCGCCGCAGGAGTCGCTTGGCTTCCTGCGCTATGTGACAGAGTGAGTGAGCGGCTACACGGGCGCCTTCCTAATGAACTCCCAAATGACCACTTGTCATTAGCATTAGCCGCACACGAGGAAATCCTCTTCTGCCTCTTTGCTATTGGGCGAACTCAACTCTTCGTCTTCCTCCATAGCAAGCTGCAGTTCTCCAAGCTGCCAGTAGAGGTGCCGGTGATGTTCCGAGTGGTGAAGCTCCCGAGGCAACACCACATCTGTAAAGTCAAGTCTCTGAACAAAAGAGACGCCAATTCCGAGGTCACCGTCTACTACCAGGTCGGCAAGAATACAGAAAAATGACATTCAAAAATCTGCGGATAATTGACATTCAGAAAAAAAAAAAAAAAAAACATTTCCGTGGGCGGCTTTTGACTTTATTTAGCCCCCCAAAATCCTTCCAAAAATTGTCATTAAATGTTTTGTATTTGTGTTCAAAAACCCAAATATCACTTTTCAGAAGACCCACAAAAATATCATGAATGTTCAACCATTAACGTTACATTAACCTACCTAGCTAGCTACCCACCTACCTACAGTATCTAACCAGCTAGCTAGCTACCGACCTACCTACAATATCTACCTAGCTAGCTACCCACCTACCTACAGTATCTACCTAGCTAGCTAGCGACCCACCTACCTACAGTATCTCTAGCTACCCACCTACCTACAATATCTACCTAGCTAGCTAGCGACCCACCTACCTACAGTATTTACCTAGCTAGCTAGCAACCCAACTACCTACAGTATCTAACCAGCTAGCTAGCTACCGACCTACCTACAGTCTCTAGCTACCTAGCGACCCACCTATCTACAGTATCTCTAGCTAGCCACCTACCTACAATATCTACCTAGCTAGCTAGCGACCCACCTATCTACAGTATCTACCTAGCTAGCTAGCAACCCACCTACCTACAGTATATACCCAGCTAGCTAGCTACCCACCTCCCTACAATATATACCTAGCTAGCTACCCACCTACCTACAGTATCTACCTAGCTAGCTAGCGACCCACCTACCTATAGTATCTCTAGCTACCCATCTACCTGCAATATCTAACTAGTTGGCTAGCGACCCACCTACCTACAGTATCTACCTAGCTAGCAACCCACCTACCTACAGTATCTAACCAGCTAGCTACCCACCTACCTACAGTATCTACCTAGCTAGCTAGCGGCCCACCTACCTACAGTAGCTCTAGCTACCCATCTAGCTAGCTATCGACCCACCTACCTACAGTATCTACCTAGCTAGCTAGCGAACCACCGACCTAGATAGGTAGGTTAAGGTAACGTTGGGTAATAAATATATATATATATTTTTTTAACTGCTTAAGAATAACAATAATAATCCGTTTGATAGTCCGCATCCAAAGACTTAAGGGAGCATGCGCTGGTGGAACTCTTGGTGGTGAGTCACACTTGTATGATTTTTACATTTGTTTTGTTTTGTTTTGTTGTTTTTTTTGTAATCATTGTGCTTGTTATTGATTGATTTTACTAAGCTTCCCATCTGTTTGTCGTGTTTCACTTTTGTTTTTTTCTTTTACCGCATAATGTTTGTAGCCTTCCTTTTCATGGGTCAATGTTGACCCGCTGTCTTTCAGATGCTTATGGAAGAGCCTTGTTTCGATTTCCTTCGTACCAAAGAGACATTGGGGTGCGTGTCTTGATTTTTGTCATTTCTGTCAACCTGACGGAATAACAATTCGCCAGCAGTTCTCGTCTTATTTTCTTACTGTTTTGTTTATTTTTAATCCTGCAGGTACCATGTCTACCCCGCTTGCAGAAACACTTCGGGCGTTTTGGGTTTCTCTATCACCGTGCAAACGCAGGCCTCCAAGTTCAAGTGAGTTAGCAGCGCATTTCGGTCTGTTCATTAAAGCAATTTGTGTGAGTTGACTGTTCTTCTAATGTAACAGTAAATTGTGCTTTTAATTTTTGTTAAGTTTTAATATATTGTCAGAAAAAAATAGATCAAATGAAAATATATATATATAGTATAGCTGGCTAGATAGCTAGCTAGCTTCGGTAGGTAGCTACCTAGCCTCGGTAGCTAGCCTAAGTAACTAGATTAGCTAGCTAGGTAGTTACTGTAGGTAGCTAGCTAGCTAGGTAGATACTGTAGGTGGCGTGAATGATGGCTGCCGCTGCTCACCCGCACACAAAAAAAATCATGTGACTGTAAAGTTTCCTTGAGCGTTTTGAAAGGCGCTTAGAAATTAAATGTATTGTTATTATTATTATTATTATTATTGTTATTATTGGATTGGATTGGATTTGCCTTTATTATTTATATATATTTATTATTATTATTATTATTATTATTATTATTATTATTATTATTATTATTATTATTAGGTGGGTAGCTAGCTAGGTAGATACTGCCGGTAGGTGTGTAGCTAGCTACCTAGGTAGATACTGTAGGTAGGTGGGTAGCTTGCTTGCTAGATAGATACACTAGGTAGGTGGGTAGCTAGCTAGCAAGGTGGATATTGTCGGTAGGGGGGTAGCTAGCTAGCAAAGTAGATACTGTAGGTAGGTGGGTAGCTAGCTTGCTAGATAGATACTGTAGTTAGGTGGGTAGCTAGCTAGCTAGGTAAAAAATGTGTTCAAAATCCTTAATATTACTTATCAGGAGACGCATAAAAATATCACAATTGTTCAACCGTTAACGTTATGTTACCTTAACCTACCTAGCTCGGTAGGTGGGTAGCTAGCTAGCTAGATAGATAGATACTGTCAATAGGTGGGGAGCTCGCTAGCTAGGTAGATACTTTAGGTAGGTGGGTAGCTTGCTAGCTAGGTAGATACTTTAGGTAGGTGGGTAGCTAAATAGCTAGGTAGATACTGTAGGTAGGTGGGTAGCTAGCTTAGCTAGCTAAGTAGACAGGTAGGTAAGTAGATAAGTAGAAAAAAACTTGTCAATGTGTCAAGAAAAAACATACTCAATAAACACCCAAACTAATGTGAATTGTGAACAATCCGCTATCAGTACAGAGCTGGCCGAGTTAAAAATCGAAGAGTTCCTCGCTTCGTTTGGTGAGACGCTCGGCACGTTGACTGACGAGGCCTTTGACGCTCAGGTGTGTTTAGGGGGGGATATGAAACTCATAACCTGTGTTTCAACCTGTGAAAGAGTGTTTCATGATCATTTTATTCGTGTTTATGTGTGTGTTTCTCTCATGTCGATTGATGTATGTTCCTCTCGCTCCCCGCGAACGTTCCTTTCTATGCTTTGGTGTCTGTATCGCGATACTTGGTGTGCAGGTGAGCACCCTGATGAAGCTAAAGGGGTGTGAGGACACACACCTGGGGGAGGAGGTGGACAGAAATTGGACGGAGGTGGTCACACAGCAATACATGTTTGACCGACTCAACAAAGAGGTGACGTGTGTGTGTGTGCAATATGCCACTAAATCCAACACATGGAGTGTATGTTTTTATTATTATTATTTTTTTACAACTACAGTAAAGTCTCGTTATATCGATATCGGTTATATCGATAGTACCGCTTATTACGATACTATTTCTATGAACGCAAGGAGAAAATTACATGCGCGCAGGGTCGGATATATCGATAGTCCCGGTTATATCGATATTTTTTCGGACTCCCGAGAATATCGATATAACGAGACTTTACTGTATATTTTTTTCACAATTTCACAATAGATCTTAAAGGACAACCACCGTCACTTTTTTGTTTCCTGACATCAGAAAAACATTTTATAGCATCTAAAATACCCAAAACACACTGTATGATATTTTTATTCAAATGCAAAACACCAATAAAAATGACTTAAAGTGTCCAAAATCTGCAAAAAAAAATGAGCTGCGAATTGGGCGTTTTCAGAAAGTCCCGCCCCCACTTCGTGACGTCACGCCAAGACGTCTTGCATTGCTGGAGAATCAAAACAATGGCTTCAGATTCGGAGAATATGCTTTCTTGTTACACATCCAGTTATGAATATGATTCAAATAGTTCCGAAGAGGAAAGCATACGTGTTTGCAATCGATTAAAGAATTTATTCCGTGCCATTTTGAGGCAACATTCGGGGGAAATGTATCACCCAAAAAGAAGCAGAAAATGGCGACCTCTTGTAGACATGACAGTGTATTGCGTTTCCACAGGCTGATAAATTCCTTATATGGAGCTTGGACGCCCTCTTCTGGCGCAACACGAGGTTTTCAGACCAAACAAGCATTGACGTGATGGAAGGACTGCTACAATGTCCTTTTTTTTCGGTCAGGGGCGTTCCTTCAATGACGTCACATACGGACTCGTCACCAACTCAAAAACAAGACTTCCGGAATATTCAGCACGAGTCTTAAAACGTAAAATATAGCTATATGCGGTGGAATCTTTGTAAAATACGCTCAGTAGAAGTCATTTGAAGCCATTTTACAAATTATGAACACAACTTGTCCGGAGACGTCGGTTGTCCTTTAAACTATATTACACCCGAATTCCTCATAAAATGATGACTGTTGTTTTAGTTTAAAAATGTCAAGATTGACTTAGAAAATGGCAATCTCATAACCCATGAAGTTATTTTTATTTTTTTAAGACCTACCACAGTGCAAAAAATAAATGAATAAAATAAAGCAATTTGATTAGGAAATACATTTTGATTTAGGAGATGCAGATGCGTCATGGCGAATTGTTCCACTGAGAAGCATATCGAGGTACGGACTGAATGTTCTTTAGTAGAGGAAATGTCACATTTACATGATTGACAACTTCATTTGTATGGAAAATTACAACCACAAAAAAAAATCATACCTTAATCAAATTTTATTTAAAATATGCACACTTCTGTGATATACAATTCCCCCTCAGTGTACAGTGTAACAAATATATTCATCAGCAGCTATCTAGCTAGCTATCTATTAGTTAGCTAGCTAGGTATTCCCTATCTATTAGATATCTATTAGCTAGCAAGCTATCTATTAGTTAGCTAGCTAGCTTTGTATCTATTTGAGTTATTCCGGTTTGAGTGAACGCTGGCGCGTTTGGCTGTAAAGTGACTTTTAGAGTTTTGAAAGGCGCTTATAAATGAAATGTATTATTATTCATTATTATATTAATTTGAACATTTCGTGATCAGGTTAAGGCCTTGAAGCAGATGAGCTGCGGCGAGCTGCTGTCCTGGTACCGCCACCATCGAGGAGCTAACAGCCGCAAACTCAGCGTACACGTAAGTCACTTCCTCACAGTTCGCCGGCTTTGAAAAAAAAAAACATTTTTTCCACACAAACTTCTTTTTATCTCGACAGGTGGTGGGCTTCGGCGTTGAGGAGGGAGACGAGTTAAACGACGACGACGCAGCAGCGGCGGCAGCGGGACTCCCCGCCCAGGGCTCGGCTTACGGCGAAGTGTCCAGCCTCACTTTCCTGACGCCCTCACCCAAGATGGCGGACGCCACGGCCATCTTGGATATTAATGCATTCATTCGAGGGTTGTCTCTCTTCCCCGATAGTACTGTTTACTAGTCATCTGTGTGGAATGAAGCGTGTTTTTAAGTGATAAGTGAATTATTCCGACTAAATAAAATCACTTTTCCACTTTGTATGTGTGCGCATGTGTGTATGATCTAACTTTTAATTCCCCCGCTATGATAATCTTCCACCTCACCATCTTATCCGCGTTTATCATTGTGCTAGCTACATAGCGAGTTTAGCTCCATAGATGTTTACCCTCATTGTGTACATTTTGAGAAAGCTAATCAACCACTAGGTGGCAGCTTCTAACATTAACAGACTGAACTAGCAATTATTCCGTTTAAATGCGGATTCATGAAACCCAGTGCTGAAAGTATTTAAGATTGAATGACTGCCTGTGTCTTTTGTGTTGTGTCACATTGTTATTTTGTTTTTCACTTCAAGATAGCGCCGTGAGAGTGCCTGCCTTTACAGCAGCAGCTGCTGTATTGTTTTTGCTGCTGTGAAATGTACATTTCTCCACTGTGAGACAAATAATGGCTAATCTAATCTAACCTTGTCATTTCATTTCAAGGAAATGACTACTTTAAAAAAGCTTTCACTTACTCAACGTCATACTTTTTTTTTTGTTCCAGCAGGTTCCGATTGACACCGCCCCACCGGGACCACCGAGATTGAGTAACAAAACGCCCACCACTCCGACCAATTCCACCGCCAGGGAGCCTGCCGCGAAGACGCAGCCATGCCGAGGAGGAGCCACTCTCAGCCGGCCTGCCGCCGACTCGTCTCCCGCCAGATTCCCCGAGGTTTTCCACAGGTTCTCGCCGTCTCTTGGCACTGAAGCAGAAGCCAAGTCGATGATGATGATGATGTTGGACGTGCGGGTAATGACGTGATGTTTCTGATTCGTGTGGAGCGATTTTGCGAGAAGAAACAGACTGCAGAGATTTTGCGTGAAAAAGGTAAGATTAAGAGTTTACGCATCCAGTCGAGCTGTGAACGAAATCAATCAGTGACGTAACGGGCACTTAACTTCATTTTAATTGGCACGTTTTGACGATCTGTCCGTCATCGGATTGGCAACTTTACGTTTAGCTGCCGTTTTTTTTGGTATTTTTACTGTAAAGTAACATTTTAACTAGGTTATATTTTTCGTTTTGTGGTCTATAACATTAAAAACAATCACAATGTTTCAGTATTGAAAAACGTAATAATAATTTAGTCGAGGAGACTCCATGTTGGAAATATGATTTCAAAACATGTTGTATAGTTAGTAACTATACGACCTGTCGAATTATACGTTTTCTTCGTATTTTATTCGTTTTGTCATAATTTTGAATTGTGTACGCCGGATAACAACTTTTATACGATTAAAAAAAAACGATTTCCGCGGTATACCAGCAAAAGTTATCCTCGATCAGGCATTTATTTTCTGCGGTTATCGAGTATTTATCGACGTAGCACGATATGCGCATGCGCGTCACATTGTTTTCGTTTGATTTTGTATTTCTGTTTCTGTATTTGAAGTCCGGCATTTATATAATAAGGGGAGCAAAAGTAATACTCAATCATGTGTATATATTTTTTTATCGCTGCGTACGGTCGATTATGAAAGCATAATGTGCGCGGTAAACTGCATTTCCACTTGTGTTAGCGTTTTTGTATCATTTCAAATAACGTGCGGCGTACTACAACTTTTAGACGGGAATTGTAATCATTTATAAGGGCAGCTATTAGCCAAGGTTGACACGGTATGACTGTAACCGAGCGAAGAAGACGATATTCATTGCATTCTCTTCTTTAATTTGTCTCATTGAGCTTTTACCTCTATCAAGAGTCCTATAATTGCTTTAGCAAATGTTAGCGGTTTAAAACAAAAAAGGGGGTATTACACTCCTCAGCCTCGGGGTTGCTGGCGTGAAATTCAAACCGAGAGCTTCTGAGCTATGAGAGAAAAAGTGCCAATCACTCATCGAGCATGCGGCTTTCGTTTTGAACCGCTTTCAGTATCATCCACACTTTTCTGGCAGCCACAGTTTCACCATTTTTTTTTCATTGTCGTCTTCTGCTTGTTCTGTCTAAATTGCCCCCCTGATGGAAAAATATTGTCGGCGGGAACGCCGCTTGAATAATTGAGGTCTTTGGGGCTTTAAAATTGCAAAGCAGGCAGCTCTGATTTCTTGCTTGTGGGCTTCATACCATGATTTAATGTGAGTATAGAGATCCACTTGCCCTCTATAAAAGAATATATACCGTATAAATGGCTTATTTTATAATAATAATAATAATACATTTCATTTCTAAGCGCCTTTCAAAACTCTCAAGGTCACATTACATTCATACAGGATACGTTTTTCAGTGGGTGAGCAGCGGCAGCCACATGCGCCAGCATTCACTCAACCCGGAAGTAACTCAAATACTGTACATAGAAAGCTAGCTAGCTAATAGATATCTCCAGCTAGCTAGATAGCCAACTAGATATATCCAGCCAGCTAGATAGCTAGCTCGGTAGCTATCCAGATAGCCAACTAGAGATATCCAACCAGCTAGTTATTCAGCAGTAGAGTGATGTGAAATGTTCCATTTTTTTTTTATATGGAAAGTGCAAATATACCAAATAATTATTTAAAAATAAACTTTAGGATAAGTGAAGATTGGTCAGATGGATTTTTAAAACGTCACTTTTTAGTTACAAATGAATGGCTAGTTAGCTCGCTAGCTTTCCTACTGTATGTTCGAACCATTTAGCCAAATTGTTACCTTAACATTTAGATAGCTAAAACGAAAGGGCTATTTTAATAGCTCAAACGCTTTTCTTAGTAAAGACGAAATTGTTTGTTGGTTAGCTAATGTAAACAGTATCAGCTACCTAGCCATACTTGGTTCACAACACTTACCTTGTTGTTAGCAACATGGCTTTTTTTAAGCTAACACGGTGACTCGTTTGATAGTTAGCTAGTATGGAAAACAGGTGTTATTCAACTAAGTAACATTCCTTCAAATCCGATAGCTTATTTTTAATTATTAGAATTGGTAAGTTACTTAAAGCTTAGCTTCGTTCGCTAGTTTGTCCGCTACATAGCCTAGCGTAGTTTAATCCAGATGTCTAATTTGATAACTGTCGAGCTAAACGTATTTGTTACTATTTGTTGCCTTACTGCTTTTAGTTGCTCATATTTCTGTGAATTATTTGTTAGCAATCGAGCTATTGTTACTTTGTAAAAACTAGCTAGCAATTTTTTTTTTTGTGTGCGCTAATCTTATTTCATTACACGTATGTGACTTATTTCGCGTTCACAAAAGTGACATTTCAGCCTATAAGGCGTCTCTCTTTCACTGAGCTCTTTCTAGTGCGTTTTCCGCTGCTCAATCGGTTGCTTGGCAACCGGACGACGGAGACAAGCCACTGCATCACCGCTGTAATAGCCGTGCAAAACAAAAAGCAAGCCTGCTTCACATCATCCACCTCAAATAGCCATTCAAATGTCGATTCTTTCACTTTGTGCGCGTTTCTCCCAGAAAGCTAATGTAAAAAAACGATGATATCTCTCTGGAGTGGCAAGCTAAAAATAGTGTCGTCCACAAAAGAGCATGAAATCTCTTCACCTCCACAATTCCAATTGGGTGACATCATCGGCACTCAATACACCGGAGTCGTTCATCGCCACAAAGAAAATAAGCATAGTCGGCTAGCTAATTTGCTAAAATATATCAAAATGTCCACCCACATGTTCAAAGTTTTTGTGAAGTAAAACAAATTGCACCATGATTGTAATTTCAAAATTGTGCAACTCTAGAATCACCCCCCCCCCCCCCCAAAAAAAAAAAAAAAAAAAAAAAAACACAAAAAATTGGAACGGCTAAAGTTTATATGAGGTTTAACCCAGGCACTTAAAATGTAAACTTGTATTGGGATTTTAAATAAATTATCTTGGTTTCGTTTTTCTTCATTTTTTTAAAGTTTAGTAATTTATTTTTATTTAATTTATTTATTTTTGTTAAATTGCAAAATAAAGTTCTTTATGGGACTAGTTTGGCAGACTTTTTTTAATCCGCGATAGATAGACTTCATTAGTTTATTCATTTATTTTTATTTATTTCTTTTTTTGGTTGATTTGTAAAATAAAGCTCTTAATAGAACTGCTATGGCAGATTTTTTTATCCGCTATTAACGCTCTTAAAGCTTAATTTATTTTTACTTAATTTTTTTAGTTAAATTGCAAAATAAAGCTCTTAATAGAACTGCTATGGTTTTATCTGCTGTAAACTCTTAACATTTAATTTATTTAAATTTATTGAGTTATTTATGTTGAATTGCAAAATAAAGCTCTGAATAGGACTGCTTTGACATGTTTTTTTTTTTTTTTAATCCGCTAGAGACTTTATTAATTTATTTTTATTTATTTTTCTCAAATTCCAAAATAAAGCTGTTAATAAGGCTGGTTTGGCAGTTTTTTTTATCCGCTATAGACTCTTAAGGTTTATTAATTTCTTTTTCTTTTTTGCTAAATTGCAAAATAAAGCTCTTAATAGAACTACAGTAAAGTCTGGTTATATCGATATCGGATATATCGATAGTCCCGGTTATATCGATACTATTTCTATGCACGCACGGAGAAAATTACATGCAAACAGGGTCGGATATATCGATAGTCCCGGTTATATCGATATTTTTTCGGACTCCCTTGAATATCGATATAACGAGACTTTACTGTAGTTTGGCAGAGTTTTTTTAAAATCCGCTATAGACTATCTTAAAGTTTACTAATTTATTTTTATTTATTTAATGTTTTTTTGTTTTTTTTTTTAATTGCAAAATAAAGCGCTTCATAGGACTGGTTTGGCATTTGTTTTTAAATCCGCTATAGACTCTATAAGTTTATTAATTTATTTTTATTTATTTTTGTTAAATTCCAAAATAAAGCTGTTAATAAGGCTGGTTTGGAAGTTTTTTTTATTCGCTATAGACTATTAAGGTTTATTATTATTTTTATTTGTTATTTTTTTTGCTAAATTCCAAAATAAAGCCCTGAATAGAACTAGTTTGGCAGAGTTTTTTTTTAAATCCGCTATAGACTATCTTAAAGTTTACTAATTTATTTTTATTTATTTAATGTTTTTTTTTTTTTTTTTTTTTTTTTTTTTGTTAAATTGCAAAATAAAGCTCTTCATAGGACTGGTTTGGCAGATTAATTTTTATTTTATTTTTTCATCTGCTATAGACTGTCTTAAGGTTTATTAATTTATTTTTATTTATTTAGTGTTTTTCTTTTTTTTTTTGTTAAATTGCAAAATAAAGCTCTTCATGGGACTAGTTTGGCAAGGATTTTTTTTTTTTTTTTAATCCGCTATAGACGATCTTAAAGTTTATTCATTTATTTTTATTTATTTAATGTTTGTTTTGTTTTTTTTTTTTTTTTTTTTTTTTTGTTAAATTGCAAAATAAAGCTCTTCATAGGACTGGTTTGGCAGATTAATTTTTATTTTATTTCTTTTATCTGCTATAGACTGTCTTAAAGTTTATTCATTTATTTTTATTTATTTAATGTTTTTCTTTTTTTTTTGTTAAATTGCAAAATAAAGCTCTTCATGGGACTAGTTTGGCAAGGAGTTTTTTTTTTTTTTTTAATCCGCTATAGACGATCTTAAAGTTTATTCATTTATTTTTATTTATTTAATGTTTGTTTTTTTTTTTTTTTTTTTTTTTTTTTTTTTTTTTTTTTGTTAAATTGCAAAATAAAGCTCTTCATGGGACTAGTTTGGCAAGGAGTTTTTTTTTTTTTTATCCGCTATAGACGATCTTAAAGTTTATTCATTTATTTTTATTTATTTAATGTTTGTTTTTTTTTTTTTTTTTTTTTTTTTTTTTTTTTTGTTAAATTGCAAAATAAAACTCTTCATAGGACTGGTTTGGCAGATTAATTTTTATTTTATTTCTTTTATCCTCTATAGACTCTCTTGTCTTGCACGTCACGCCCTGATTCTGTTACATGTTATCCGTAGCAGCTCCCTTCTGCAGTCCTTTAGTGTTGGTGGAATACATCACAGCGACTTCATAATTACTGCATCGTCTCAGCTCTTATCTTCTCTCACAAAAAAGACGAGGCGGAGTAGGAGGAGGAGGCACACTATCGCTTTTAGCGTGGACTTGCCTCTTTATAATTGATTAGATTTACATCACAGAGGAGATATACTCACCTGGATTAAGCTAATGAAATTACTAACACTAAAATTCGGCAGTTGGGGCTGTTGGTTTGTAATTGAAATGTTTTTAAAAGTAACCAAAATGTCTTCTGATAACAGAAGTAACCTTTCTGTCATTCCAATACGTTTATTTCTAAGATGTAAGTCGTTGTTCTGGTCTTTGCAAGGTTTGATGGAGATCTGGTCGAATGTCAGCGGGAACGATCGTAATAGCGGGAGGAATTCTTGCCGGAGTGATACTTCTGTGCATCGTCGCCGTCCTCTGTTACTGCCGATTGCAGGTAAACACAAAACTGTTGTTGTTTGAGATGACCGATTTTTGGATGTTAGCCATAATTTTCAGATTACAGTGAAACCTTGGTTTACGAACCCCTCGGTTTACGAACGTTTTGGTTTACGAACGTTTCATTTATGAAAATTTTACCTTGGCATACGAACTATTTTTTGGGATACACACGGAGCTGCCACAATGAGTGATGTGTCGTTCGCGAACGAGCCCGTCCTCCTAACAAGAAAATGGCAGCCGACTGTTTTTGTTCTCTATTCCGCGCCCCATTCTTCGGTTAAAGCCACGTGATTGGTCAAGAACGCAGCAGTGAAGGGGGGAGGGGTTAAACATTAGAGATAGGCAGATGACAGAGAGAGTGAAAAAATGGAGAGGAAATAGTGAAATTTTGACTTGTTTCAACTTTGATAGTTCAAAAGCAGAGTGTAGACTGCAAGGTTAAAATATCCCATCAATCAGGCTCCACAAATAACCCGCACAAGCCATCTGTACACTTGATGCAAAAAAACTATCAACCCAGCTAGACAGAACACAATTGATGAACTAGATAAAATTATCACAGAAAAAGCACCTACAAAGGATCATTCCTCAAGATGGTGAAAGAAGAAGGTTAAGTTGATCATCAAGTGTTTAATGCTGAGGAAACCGGCCACTCCATTCCATCAAGTCATCAACGACCATCACAAAGGTAAATAAAGCGACTTTATTATATAGTACAGTTTATTTTTTTATTATAATACCACAGGACATTTATGATACATAAAATAAGGTATATTTTGTGTAGTTTTAAGAAAATTAGAAAGTAGAAAATTATGTTTTATGGGGACCTGGGAACGGATTATTCTCATTTTAATGGTTTCCGATGAGAAATTATTTTTTGGGATACACACTTTTCACCTTAAACACTCTGTCTGGGAACCAATTAATTTCGTAAGCCAATGTATCACTGTAATGATAGAGTGATATATTGATACATTGTCATGTTTTGACCCCTCCGCCCAAAAAAAATGTCGATTGACTTTTGCCAATCGTCCTCTTCGCAGTATTACTGCTGTAAGAAGAATGAGACGGAGACAGACGCCGCCCCGCCCCCGTCGCCGACGCCGCCGTCCGCCCCTCTCTCCCACTTCCCGTGCGACACATGCGATGCGCTGGCCAACGACGGGGCCGCCGTAGCGCCCGTCTCTTTAGACCAGCTGGACGCCGCCCCCCCGTGCCCCGCCTGCTCGCCGTACACCCGCCGCGCCAGCCCGCAAGTCCTCAACGGCGGCGAGCGTCTAGGCTTCCATACGTACTACGAGACCCCGCTACCGGTGGTCTACATGTGTCCGGCGTCCCCACCCAGGCCCTACAGCACCCAGGTGTGACCTTTGAACTGCTTGATTAACCCCGCCCCTCGGACTCTTGGAAGGGGGCACCCTGGACTGAAACACTGGTAAGAGCAACATAGCACCGAATTGTTTTTAGCATCCTGTTCAAATGGCAGTGCTGCCCCCTCGTGGAAGGGGAAATAACATTGCCAGAGGTCCGACCAGCGCTTTATCGGCACCCCGCACCGACCTGTTTTCAAACACAGAAAGGTTTTATATCTAAAATAATGCTAGCTATTGATTATTGTGTCCTACAAAAAAATTAAGAAGCATCTACTGTAATTTTGTTGTCCTTTTGAGAAAGTGACGTCTTCCATATTTGCGACGACTTCCTTTTTACATACACAATGATGTCCGATTACATTTTTAAATAGTGATACCTCGGTTTACGAACCCCTTGGCTTATGAACTTTTTGGTTTACGAACGTTAAATTTAGGAAAAATTTACCTTGGCATACAAACTATTTTTCGGGATACACACAGAGCGCCACAATGAGTGATGTGTCGTTCGCAAACATTCTCCCGAAAATGGCTGCCGATTCATTTTTGTCCTCTATTCCCCGCCCCCAGTCTTCAGTTAAAGCCACGTGATTGGTCAAGAACGCAGCAGTGAAGGGAGGTGGTTTAAACATTAAAGAGACAGGTTGACGACAGAGAGAGTGAGAAAATGGAGAGAAAACAGTGAAATTTGGACTCGTTTCAAGTTTGACGGTTCAAAGGCAGAGTGTAGACTGCAAGGTTAAAATTCACATCAATCAGGCTCCACAAATAACCCGCACATGCCATCTGTACACTTGATGCAAAAAGCTATGAGCCCAGCTAAACAGAACACAATTGATGAGGAACAAGGTAAAATTATCGCAGAGAAAGCACCGACATGGATCATTCCTCAGGATGGTGAAAGAAGAAAGCTACGTTCCTCATCAAGTGTTTAATGCTGATGAAAGCGGCCGCTCCATTCCAACAAGCCATCGACAACCATCACAAAGGTCAATATGACTTTATTATATAGTACGGTTTATTTCTTTAATTATAATACCATGGCACAAATTACAAAGTAGAAAATTATGTTTTATGGGGACCTTGGAACGGATTATTCTCATTTTCATGGTTTCCTATGGGAAATGAATTTTTGGGATACACACTTTTTCCTTACATACTGTCTGGGAACCAATTAAGTTTGTAAGCTAAGGTGTCACTGTACTCTTAAATATATCAAGAATGTATCGTGTCACCACAAGTACAGTGAACAACCGGATCGCTAGCGACACATGTATTTTACACGTGTGACTGTCGTCTGTGCGTTTTCGCTCAAATAAAGTCAGACTGTGAGTTGTAAATCTGACTTTTTGTAAAAGTGCTCATTGGGATGAAAGGAAAATAAGATCAATCAAGAATGTAATTCCGGAGCTTTGTTCTTGTTGATTCAATACAATTGCTGGCTGTTGCTGTCATTTTTAGTTACAGAGTAGCTCACGTTTGCCGGCCATTTTGAAATCGCCCTGCGTGACAACAGGATGATCCTCTGAACGACAAACAAGATGGCGGCAGCTGAGCTCTTCAACCCTTCGACTTGTCAAGCACTGCGATAAACATTTCTTTTAATATTTTGGTCACAGCGCTTGGGTGTAAAATGACAATTCATGTCACAGGAAAAAAAAAATAAGCGCAAGTACGGTATGGGTGGATGTCCAAGAGCTCGCTGTGAAAATCTTCATTTTGCATTTGTGTGTTGAACTTTGTCAAAAATCTTAATATGTGATTTATTTATTTATTTTTGTTACCTAATTCCATATTCAATAAATGTGGCCTACTCCCATTCCCCCGCAAATATTTAAGAGTTAAAAAAATATGTATCAATATTATTTAGTATAAAGTTATTGTGTAGTAAGTGAGACCACTGGTGTGTACAACTCCCAACAACAGTGGCCATTTTGTTAATTATTTTGGATGATGTTTCAATTTCTTAATTTATTGATAAAGTTTCAAATTAGCACTGGGATTTTTTTTTTGCATTATACAACTTTAAAGTGATCGTTCGATACAATGTTTTATGTTTTTTTTTTTTTGTTTGTTTCTCCCCAAAATCGGAAGTCAACCCGTCATCAAAACTGTGTTGAATCCTCGCGATACTTTCCTCAAAGTATCGTTTTTTTTAAATGACGTGTAGAACACAATTGTTCTTTATTTTTAATATAAAAACAACACAAAAACAATAGTTCTATATTTCGACTGAAAGTACCAGGAAGTAAATTACAATCGAACAAAAGATTCTTTTTAAATCAAAACAAGGGCGTCTTTCTCCAATTAATGTTTCGGTATTTTTCTTTCGCTTTACCTCGCTCGACCAGTTTGAGACGCCATTAGCATAATAAAGCGACTTTCGACAGCCCGAGGAAACATCCTCACCCTCCTCCTCATCATCATCATCATGTTTTTATTATTACGTGATCGCTTTCCTGGCGGAGACGTCTTGCAGGTTCTGTCGGAATCGGTGCCAGAAAGAAACGAAGAAGGAGAAGAAGTTGTTCAAGTGCTGACGGCCGGGCGACACGTTTTCTCCTTTTGGCTTCCGAACCCGACCCGGTGGAACCTGTTCCCGCTCCACCTGCTTTTCTTACACACCCGAGGGATTTTAACCTTGTTTCCTTCGCTTTCCAAATAGTGCCTTTTTTTGGGTCAAAATGATGCAAGAGGTGTCGGTAACGTTGTCCTGCGACGCTCAGCTGGTGGAGCAAATGACCGAGGAGGAGATCCTGGCCTGCTTGGTGGCCGAAACGGGACCCCAATTTGCGGTAAGGACACGGAGCTTCTTAAGGAAGTCAATGAGACAGCATAGAGGTGGACAAACTCAATAATAATGCTCCCCTTCTCCTCTTTTTAGTTGTTTGAGTGAACAATTACCCCCCCAGCCCCTAATTATGAAAAATATAAAATAACATTAACATTTTTAGGGTGTGATACTGTTGCTCACCGTTTTGGGTTTGTATGGGGGGGAAAGGGTGCAGTAAATGGACAATGACACTAACAGAGATTTTTCCCCCTTTATATGCGTGTGTGGGGTGGAAGGGTTTGCACCCACATAACAATTACAGTATTTTCCGGTGTATAAGGCACACCTAAACGCCTTAATTTTCTTCCAAAGATGACCCTGCGCTTTACACGCAAGTGTGCCTTATATGTGACGTAATATTGAGGTCTCGCGACTGCTGTCACCGACACCATTTCCACCGTTTCAATGTGGTGTGCTTTATATTTGGAAAACGTTTATACGTTTATTTATATATTATCTTTGAAAAACATTTTTCATTCATTGAAGGTGCGCCTTATAGTCCGCTGTGCCTCATACAGTACAGTATATGGAAAAAAGTGTGAAAATACACCATTCATTGGAGGTGCGCCTTATAGTCCGGTATGCCTTATACAGTATGTGAAAATACACCATTCATTGTGGGTGCGCCTCATAGTCCGGTGTGCCTTATATAGTATATGAAAACAATGTGAAAATACACCATTCATTGGAGGTGCGCCTTATAGCCCGGTATGCCTTATACAGTATATGAAAATATACCATTCATTGTGGGTGCGCCTCATAGTCCGGTGTGCTTTCTATATGAAAAAAATGTGAAAATACACCATTCTTTGGGGGTGCGCCTTATAGTCCGGTGTGCCTTATACAGTATATGAAAAAAAAGTGAAAATACACCATTGATTGGGGGTGCGCCTTATAGTCCGGTATGCCTTATACAGTATGTGAAAATACACCATTCATTGGGGGTGCACCTTATAGTCCGGTGTGCCTTATACAGTATATGAAAAAAAAGTGAAAATACACCATTGATTGGGGGTGCGCCTTATAGTCCGGTGTGCCTTATACAGTATGTGAAAATACACCATTCATTGGGGGTGCGCCTTATAGTCCGGTGTGCCTTATACAGTATATGAAAAAAAAGTGAAAATACACCATTGATTGGGGGTGCGCCTTATAGTCCGGTATGCCTTATACAGTATGTGAAAATACACCATTCATTGGGGGTGCGCCTTATAGTCCGGTGTGCCTTATATATGGAAAAAGTGTGAAAATACACCATTTATTGGGGGTGCGCCTTATACATCGGAAAATACGGTACTTCTTTGGCGGGACGTAAATTAAGTCCACCAAAAATTACATTGTGTGTGCTGATAAAAAGGGGATGTGCCATTTCAACTTTTTTAGGGGGATCGGGGTGTTAAGAGGGAAAAAGTGCAGAAACTTTTTTTACATATAAAAAAATAAAATTACATATTTTACCCCCTTTTTAATGGGTGAATTTGGGGGTGTTGGTGTAAATATTATCAACTATTCCTTCTCCTCCATCAGGAGGTCCCAACAAAGAAAGCCAAACTAAGAGAAAGCCGCCTTCAACTGATGGACGAAGAGGATGAGGAAGACCCCCTCAACAAATGCCAGGTAGGAAAGCACCCCTCAGAAATGGACATATTTAAGATAAAATAGCGATGATATCTGGAAAGCATATTTGATTTTGTTGGTATGTTTCGGTGCTGGGGTGTGTTGTTGGGTTTGGATTGGGCGCAGATGGAGAACCGCCGTCTTCAGCAGACAAGCCTCCGTCTGGAACAGGAGAACGACAACCTGGCCCATAGGCTCATCACTAGTAAAGTAGCCCTCAGGAGCGCTTTGGACATGGTAGGACCTTCTGTTTTTTTTTTAAGGTGCTTCACCTTACACTGAGTAACATTTAATATGTTGTAATATTGTTCATCTGATGTTGTCCTTGATGTCACCAGGCGGAGGACAGCGTTGAGAAACTCACCAGTGACCTTTTTCTGACTCGACGTCAACTGCAGGCCACTGAGGAGGAAAAGCAAGGGAAGGATCAAGAGGCATCTATGGTGGGTACGGCACACTCTTTACACATTTACACATTGTGATCTCGCCCTGTTATTTTTCATCCATGCGACCAGTCAATCAAAAATGTGCAGTGGATTGTTGCAAAATTATTGTATTTTTATTTATGTATGTATTTATTTATTTATTTAAACTCGTTGATTGTCACATGATATGCAAAAATGTGTCCACTCCAGTGCCAGGGTTTTTGTCATTTTTACTCAAATTGCAGAACCCACAGAATATTGAGGTTCAGGACGACATAAACATTCAATTCGGCGTAAGAAACCTTAGATTCTCTTGTTTCATCAGAAAAAAATAGAGTTAATTCCTAAATTATATGGGTCTGGAGTTATCTGAGATTGAAATGGGGGCAGCTGTACAAAATGCAATACAATACATATTGATTTATATAGCGCTTTAACAATATCTGAAGCTGTAACAAAGCTCTAACATGGACAAAAGGAAAATGCTGCCCTCTAGTGGAATGGAAAACATTGCCAGAGGTCTGACCTGCGCTTTATCGGCACACCAAAACCCAAACAAATTCGGGAATGGCGCTTCACGTCACGCTTTTCAATTCCCGAATAAATTCGGGAATGACAGTTAACATTTGAGGGGGCGGTCTGCGCCGCTGTGGGAGTGGTCGCGCCAAATTTCATTCACAGCCAATTAATAGGAAGAATAATTATGGAAATACAAACCTTGACTATGTAACCCCATCCCCCCTCTCCCCTCCACTTTATTAATATTTGCCTTCCACCGCCCTCCTACTTATTAAAAGTTGAAAGAAGTGTTACGACGGGAACTGGAGCGAGCCGAGCAAGAAGTGAAGCGGTCGTCAGGCATCATCGCGGACTACAAGCAGGTACGATGCCAGAGGCGTCTGATGCCCCGTTGATGACATCACAAGTCACATGATCATTGACGCTCTGCGATGGGTTTAGATCTGCTCACAGCTGACGACTCGTCTGGAGAGGCAACAGGACGCGCATTCGCAAGAAGTGCGCTCGCTCAAGGTGACGTTTCAGCATAGGAGGAATACGTTTTTTTATGTTACAGTCTCACACCAAAACAATACATTTTAATGTTCCAAGAACAAACATTTAATGTTAGAAAAGGGAAACATGTTATGAGAATAAAGTCATTTCAATATATATTTTATTTAAAAGAGCCTTCCGGAACCCCGGAAAGGGGTTTAAAAAAAGACAAAAAAACGTATCTTAATTTAGCGATAAAGTCAGTCACGTTATAAGAATGTTTTTTTTAAATATGCCGTGAATTAAAAAAAAATCCTTGTCGCAAAACATAATTTGTTTATATTATTTTTAGCGGGTTTAAGAATATTCGTTGGATTATGACTTGTTCCATAAAAAAATGTCATCATTCCAACAGTCAAATTCACTAATTTTTTCCTAAAGTTTTGACTTTTTTGAATTCAGCAATAATAATAATAATAATCCATTTCATTTCTAAGCGCCTTTCAAAACTCTCACGGTCACTTTACAGTCACAGGATCAGTTTTTCTGTGGGTGAGCAGCGGCAGCCACACGCGCCAGCGTTCACTCAACTCGGAAGTAACTCAAATAGATACAAAGCGAGCTAGCTAGCAAATAGAAAGCTGCTAATAATAAAACATTGCGGTTTAAAATACATACATACATACATACATACATACATACATACATACATACATACATATACACACATACATACATACATACATACATATACACACATACATGCATACATACATACATACATACATACACACAGACACACATACACACATACACACATACATACATACATACATACATATACACACATACATGCATACATACATACATACATACACACAGACACACATACACACATACACACATACACACATACATACATACATACATCCATACATACATACATACATACATACACACATACATACATACACATACATACATACATACATACATACATACACACACATACATACATACACACACACAGACACACATACACACATACATACATACATACATACATACATACATACATACATACATACATACATACATACATACATACATACATACACACATACATACATACATACATACATACATACACACACACACATATACATACATACATACATACATACATACATACACACACACATACACACATACATACATACATACATACATACATACATGCATTTTTGTAACCTTTTTTTATTTTATTTTTGACAGAGTGCAGTGAAGGCCTGTCCACATTGTTGTCATCACATGGCGGAATACCGAGAGGGCGAAGCGCCGGATGGCCCAGCGGTTGGACCGGGGTGGGAACGGCAACATTCGGGTCCCACCGAGGCGGAACTTAGGCGGGAGAACCAGGAGAGGACCTCCCTCAAGGCTCAGATTAGACAGTTGGAGAAGGAGCTGGCCCAGACCAAATTACAGGTGGTGGAGGCCAACTGCAAGATTCAGGTACATTTTATTTTATCTGGGAAAAAATAAAAAATAAAACCTTGTATTTAAAATAATGTTTCGGTCGTGACATTGGGAAACCACGAGAACAAAAAAAATAATAATCAGTTGTCACCCCAGATATGAAGAAATGTGGTCATGTAAACTTGGAACGAGCCATTTGGAAGGTTACCATAAACATGAATTCCAGAAGTCAAAATGTGACTGGAAAAATTATAATCAACAAGAAAAAAAATGAGGTTGTTGACGTCAAGCAGAAAAGTTGTACCAGTACACAAAATGAATTTTAAAATTTTCAAAAGGTGTCTAACATTTTATGGACATCAAATCCACATCCACACACCCCCTTTACAGAGTTGATGATGGTACATTCCAGGGGCAGAGCAAAATGGCGGCTTAATCGCCACCAAAATCTTTGGAAAAAGTTTATGTATCTTTTTTTTTTCTTCTTTTCTGCATGGATGTAGTATCCCGTGCCAGTTTCACACTGTCAAAAGTCACTGATATTGACTTTAACTCATTCACTGCTGGACAATGTGCCAAAATGTGTCCACTCCAGTTGCCAGGGTTTTTGTCATTTTCACTCAAATTGCATAGAAAATTGTGTTTTAGGACTACATAAAGATTTAATACAGCATTAGAAACCTTAGACTCTCTTCTGTCATCAGAAAAAAAAGTTAATTCCTAAGTGTGATGATCATTTTATATTTGAGTTAGTGGTGTACATTTCCGGGTTGAGTGAACGCTGGCGCGTCTGGCTGCCGCTGCTCACCCTCAGAAAAAAAAAAAAGGTCTTATCCTGTGCCTGTAAAGTGCCCTTGACAGTTTTGAAAGGCACTTATAAATACATAAAAAATAAAAAATGAATACAATAAATAATGTATTATTATTATTATAACTTATATGGGTCCGGAGTTATCTGAGCTTGAAATGGGGGCAACTGTACAAAATACAGGATCCGTTTTTTTCTGTGGGTGAGCAGCGGCAGCCACACGCATTGGCGTTCACTCAACCTGGAAGTAAGTAAAATAGATAGAAAGCTAGCTGGCTGACTGTAAAGTGTCCTTGAGAGTTTTGAAAGGCGCTTAGAAATCAAATGTATTATTATTATTATTATTATTATTATTAAATACAATACATATTGATTTCTATAGCGCTTTAAACAACAGCTGAAGCTGGAACAAAGTGATAACATGGATAAAAGGCAAATGCTGCCTCCTTGTGAAAGGTAAAAACATTGCCAGAGGTCTAACCAGCGCTTTATCAGCACCCCCGTAAGAAAAAACAAAAGCCAAACAAATTCGGGACTGGCGCTCCACGTCACACTTTTCAATCCCCGAATCAATTCTGAAATGGCAGCGAATGAGTTGAATTTTCCCCGCTTCCCGTCACTCACGGCGTTTTGCGTCGTCGCAGGAGCTTGAGCACGAGAGGGGAATCCTGGCCCACGACCTCCAAGATGCCAAAAACACCTGGTTCAGCAAGGCCTTCACCTCGTTGCGCACGTCCACCGATGCAGGCCCGACGACGGGGCGGGGCCTCCACGGAGCCTCCCTTTCCGGATGGAAGTTGTCGTGGCCTCACAAAGACAACCGGGAACGGGTGTGACAGGCGCCTATGTCGCATGTTTGACTCTGAGCGGACGCTAGAGGGCGATGTGGAGCAGGAGAAACTTCGACCAAAATAACGACGGACCCTCGTTAACTTGAACGGTATTTTTTTTTTTCCCATCATTTAATGTTAAATTATGTTTTATTAAAACAGACACAATATTTAATCTGCAAAGTATTTTTTTTGTGTGTGTGACACGGTGATTAACTCCTCCTGCATCACCTTCTAGCAAGTTTCCCACGGGGAACGCTGATCGGTCTCCACCCACATTCCAAAAACACGCATAGCAGGTTGATTGAACGCATGAAATTATTCCGAGGTGTGACTGTGACAGCCAATGGATGTTCGTCTCCGTGTGCTTTGGGATTGGCTGGCAACCGGTTCAGGGTGTCCCCCGCCTACTGCCCGATGACGGCTGGAATTGGTTCGACACGTGAGGAGAAGCGGTTCAGCTAATGCAGGGGTGTCAAAGTCATTTTTTGCCGCGGGCCACATTGTAGTTATGGTTTCCTCTCGAGGGCCGTTATGAATTTGGGGAAGCCATTAGAATGTTTAAATCCCTTCAAATATTACATATAGAGCACACAGCAAATTAATGAATAACTCGTTTTCAAATCTGAAGTCAAGAAGAATGACTTTTATTGTGGTTGACATCCAAAAATATGAAATTTTGGCTCAGATTTTAGCAATCATCATGGAATTTAACAAGTTTGATTTGCTTTCGCGGGCCGAAAAAAATGATGTGGCGGGCCGGATTTGGCCCGCGGGCCTTGACTTTGACACCTGTGAGCTAATGGGTGGGTTGATGATATTTTTTTTCGCAACAAAATTCCATAATTTATATATTGATAGATAGATATAAAAATACAAAGGAATAAAAATATATATTTTTTAAAAAACATTGAAAAAATTTTCATTGTATTTATTTTTTTGAAAAAAAAATTGTTTATTATCTTTAATTTGTTAATTAAAGACAAGTTAATTTGTCTTTCTCTAGTCTTTATTTTTCATGAATTGATAAAGAAAGAAACTTTTTTTTTCAGCAACCTCGCCTGTAACCGAGCCGTTGTCAAATGGCTGATTTTTAGTTTCATTTTTTAACTCATTCACTGCCAGTCAATGTGCAAAAAAAAAATGTGCCCACTCCAGTGCCAGGTTTTTTGTCATTTTCACTCAAATTGCAGGAGCCACAAAATATTGAGTTTCAGGACTACATAAACATTCAACACAGCGTTAAAAACCTTAGACTGTCTTTTTTCATCAAAAAAAAAAGTTAATTCCTAAATTATATGGGTCTGGAGTTATCTGAGCTTGAAATGGGGGCGACTGAACAAAAGACAATACAATACATATTGATTTATATAATAATACTAATAATAATGATGATAATAATAATACATTTCATTTATAAGCCTTTCAAAACTCTCAAGGACACTTAGGGATAGTATACTTAAGGATATTTTTTTCTGCGGGTGAGCAGCGGCAGCCACACGCACCAGCCACTCAACCCGGAAGTAACTTAAAATTTAAAAAAAAATAAAACTAAATAACAAATAATATGACAACACAAAGACACAGTCATTCATTCTTCAGCACTTTCTGTACCCTCTTTGTGACATGAAGCAGTTGCTTTGCACAACTGTTTCTTAAAGAGATAGATAGATAGATAGATAGATAGATAGATAGATAGATAGATAGATAGATAGATAGATAGATAGATAGATAGATAGATTTTTTTTTCCTTGAAAAAATATAGCGTGTTAACAACAAAGCGCTAACGTGATAAAAAGGCAAATGCTGCCAGAAACATTGCCAGAAGTCTGACCAGTGCTTTATCGGCACACACCCTGCAAGGAAAAACCAAAACAACGAATTCGGGAATGGCGCTCCATGTCACACTTTTCAATTTACAAATACACAAAAGGAATGTATTCTTTGATGCATGAAACAACGCGACTATGACATCGCAAAATGTCACCTCAGCGTATCTTTTTACCAGTTCGTCCTAAAACCAACAAAGCGAGCTTTGTTTTATAGCCCAAAAACTGAGCGGTCAGTGGACAACATCCAGTACAAGCGGTGTGAGAAACTCCGAGTGGCGGATCCCCATGGTGAAAGACGGCGCCTTGCGAAGGTGCGCCCCAGAACGCTCCGGGCGGTACGCAGCCGGGCCCGGGGTGGCCGAAAGGTATGTGGGTTTTTTGGTCCGGCTCTGCATGGAGAAGGAGGGCTGGCGTTGGAGGTAGACGTCCGGATTGGTGGTGTTGTATCTGCCGGGACCGGGGCTACCGGCCAGGTCCACCGAAGGGCCGCCCACCTTCCGGCGGGCCGACATGCTGTAGCTAACGCCGGATGGCTTGTTGGGGACTTGATTGCCCAACAACTTGGGGAGCGTGTAACTGTTTAAAACAACAAGAGAGTTTTGAAAGGTGCTTATAAATGAAATATTATTAATGTGTCTATTAGCTAGCTAGCTAGCTAGCTTTCTATCTATTTGAGTTACTTCCGGGTTGAGTGAACACTGGCGCGTGTGGCTGTCGCTGCTCACCCACAGAAAAGCTTATCCTGTGACTGTAAAGTGACCTTGAGAGTTTTGAAAGGCGTTCATTAATGAAATAATAATAATACATTACATTTTACGCACGTTTCAAAGCTCTCAATGACACTTTACAGTCACCCATAAGCATAGGTACTATAATAAATAAAATACAATCACAAATAGAAATAGAAATGTATTATTATTATTATTATTATTATTATTATTATTATTATTATTATTATGTATGGCTTCTGAAATGAAGTCAGGAATAGGCTGGCTATCTAGCTGGCTAACTATTAGCTATCAATTGGCTAGGTTGCTAGCTTTCTATCTATTTGTCTTACTATTCTATTTTAGTTACTTCCGGGTTGAGTGAACGTTGGCGCGTGTGGCTACCGCTGCTCACCTACAGAAAAAAATTATCCTGTAACTGTAAAGTGACCTTCAGAGTTTTGAAAGGCGCTTATAAATCAAATGTATTATTATTATTATTATTATTATTATTATTATCAAATGTCAAGAATACACAGAAAATAATATTTTTTTTTCAAAATATCTACTTTTTTAATTTTCTATTTATAGAGCAAGCGACAATATTTGGAAGATTTTTTTAATGGTTGAACCGAACCTAAAATAGTTGAGTCATAAACAAAATGGCAGACTTCCTGTTTTGTTTCGGCTATGATCTCTTGAGACTTTTTGTGGGTCTGCTTCTGAAGTACCAAATTTAATGTTAAGTAAAACTGTCTTCTGTTTAACTTTTTTAAAAAGTGTTTGTATCTAATTTCACCTAAAATGGCCACTTCTAAACCGAAAATGTATATGTATTGATATTTTATTGGTGGTATGGCTTTTTGAGACTTTTGTGGGTGTAGTACTGTTAGCAACAACAACAACAACAAAAAGTAAATAAATAAAAGAAAACACTGAAAGTTTCCTGGCTCCATCCAGAAATCCAATTTAGTTTTCCCACCCAAAAAAAAAAGAAAACAACTACCGAACTCCCTTTACCTGTTGGGTGCTGGTACTGGATCCACAGAGCGATAGCGTGTACGGGCTCCGATTGTGAAGGCTGGCGGTCGACGCTGAGCGTTGAGAGGTGGAACCCTCTCTGGGCTGTAGGCACCCGGTCCCGGAGTCTGGAATTTGTCATCTATGACCAAAAAAAAAAAATGTGATACTTACTGACGCATTAACAATTGTCTGACATTTCCATGTTTTTTTTTAACCTTTGCTACTATCACGTTTCCTGCGGCCTAACATGGAGTAAGAGGGCGTGTCCATTCGGCCAAAGCGGGTCACATTAGCACCGACGTGGTATCTTGGTCCTGGGCTGGAGTCCACAGAGATCACTAAAAATTAAAATTGGTATTGGAAATATATATTTAATGCACTTTTAAAACGATGTGAAATCAAACTTGAAATATTCATAACGTTTTCACAATTGCGATATATCTTCATTATATTTTCATTATGATGCGCATAAGATTGATTTGACATCTCGCATATTTGCAGTTAAAAAATATAGTTTATATAAGTTATATATAAGTTTTGCAAATGTACAATAAAATACGTGTTTGTATATATATGCTTACAGGTGTACCGGTAATTTTATTTTTAACGTTAAAATTAAATCAGTGGCATTGGGAACTTCAGGAGAATCATTACCCCGCCTCGAATGGACGAGAATGTTTTGGTACACATCGGCCGCCATCACAAAATCCACAGATCGTATTTTAGCTACGGTGCGTCACTTAGTGTAGCACTTTTCATACATTTCGTTATGATAACATGAAAGTGAGAATTAGTGCTACATGACAGCATTCATATTTATGGTTTGTTTTGCTGTCCGGTGGTATTATTTACTATAACGTCCGTAGTTATGTTTTGTTTGCGCTGTCGTGAGAATTGTACGTCCGAGTGGCTTACTTAAATTTTCAAGTAGGATCTTCACAGGGTTTCAGGAGCAAGCCATTCTGATTGGCTAACAAATAACGGCGCCAAGCTATAAGATCTTCGGTGGGTTGAACGGAAGCAAGCAGTACTTGTTAGCACTAAGTTACTTGGACTCGACGCTAACAAGCCGCTTCAACAATTATTTCTTGAAGACTTTTATTTTTTACTTTAGCCTATTTTTTGTCGAATTAAACCAATTATCTTGGTAACTCGGGCCCTGTTTTTTTTATCACACCCTTTGGGACCAGGAGTAATTTACTTTTTGTTTAATGTGTTGCACCTAAGCTAACCGGGTGCATAATATAAATATGGGACCGCGTCCAGGATATTCATCTCATTCTCTTGGTGAGTACTTTTATTTTTTAAATTAGCTTTGTTTGTTTGTTGGCTTTGGCTTCGAGTCTGTTCTTTCGAGATGTTCGATTTTAAACTACTATTTTAGCTCTTTTCTGGAACTGTCTGACGGCCGTAAGAGGACCAGAAGGAAAGGAAGTTGTACCTCGACTTACGAACGTCTCTTCATACGGAATTTTCAAGTTACGAAACATGTTGTTTGTTGGTACGTTTGATCAGAACTTACTGGTACTGCTCATCCGGGTCCTGAAGGAGTAAGCCGGGCCACTGGGCTTGGTGACATCATGATTGATGTAGCCCACAGTCGGCGGAAGAGTGTAGCGTCCCGGGCCCGGTCCTGATTGAGATCATTTTATTGAACATATAACGCACACATGTTTATCCAACTCGCAAAATGTAAAGTTGATATTCATCAGCAGCTTGTAGAAAAAAAAAAAATAAACAAGCACATTGACAAGTTTAGAGAAGAGAAGAACACAGTTAGAAAAATGAAAATCTGTGGCCGAGTTCTTTATTACAATTTAAACGAGCATAACTTTCTTAATTTTTGGAATATCTTGACGAGTAAGGTACCATTGTATAGCTTTTGAAATTCTAAACAAGAACAGACAGCTCAAGAAAAGGTTCAAAATATAAATGAGCAAATATCAATGATCGAATGCAGGCATATTTTCGTCAGAAATCCAAAATGGCTGTCACTGAATACTAGGAAAGAAAATTGCGAGCTCTAGAAATATATCTGCTAATGCTTCATTTTGCTTGAAACATGGCAGTTATGGAGACAAATATATATTCTACTACCTCTATGAGTTATAAAAATACAACATACTCACCTTAATAAACTGTAGTGTTAGGAAAAAGAGCGTAAACTTCAATCAATTTTTTTTCCCCCGTTTGTCATTGTCGTATTTGGAAATTTCAAGAACCAGCATGGAAGGAAACATGTAATATATATATATACACATATATACATATATTTTAGCTCGCTCCACTCCTCAAAGGACAACCGACATCACATTTTTGTTTCTTAACTGACATCAGAAAAACGTTTTATAGCATCTAAAATACCCAAAACATGCAGTATGATATTTTTAGTCAAATGCAAAACACCAATAAAAATGACTTAAAGTGTCCAAAATCTGCAAAAAAAATTGAGCTGCGAATTGGGCATTTTCAGAAAGTCCCGCCCCCAGTTCGTGACGTCACACCAGGTCGTCTTGCATTGCTGGACAATCAAAACAATGGCTTCAGATTCGGAGTATATGCTTTCATGTTACACATCCAGTTATGAACATGATTCAAATAGTTCCGAAGAGGAAAGCATACATGTTTGCAATCAATTAAAGAATTATATGTGCCATTGTGGGAAAATCTCTCACCCAAAAACAGAGAGGCACAAAATGGCGACCTCCAGTGGCCACTTCCGCTTCCACAGGCTGATAAATTCCATATATGGAGCTTGGTCGCCCTCTTCTGGCTCTTTTTGGTGCAACAAGACGTTTTCAGACCAAACAAGCACAGCGAAATGCATTGACGTGATGGAAGGACTGCTACAATGTGTCCTTTTTTTTTCGGTCAGGGGCGTTCCTTCAGTGACGTCACGTACGGACTCGTCACCAACTCAAAAACAAGACTTCCGGAATATTCAGCGCGAGTCTTAAAAGGTAAAATCTAGCTATATGCGGTGGAATCTTTGTAAAATACGCTCAGTAGAAGTCATTTGAAGCCATTTGACAAATTATGGACACAACTTGTCCGGAGACGTCGGTTGTCCTTGAAAGCGTGATACTCATTAAACATAATGCTATTTACCATTAGCATCAAGCTAGCAGGCTGAAACGGATGTCAAAATGTACTGACCTCTCTCTTTGGCGGAGATTGGGGGCCGTCTCTTTTCCACCTCCTCCATCTGACCAATACTTGTTCTTTCTCTTCTTCTTCTTCTTCTTTGGGAAACTTGCTTTTATAACCTCCACCTGCCCGTTGCTAAATTATTTACCAGCATGGGTATGATGTAACCGAAGCCGTTTTCCACCTCCCAGTCTTTAAAAGTGGCAATTTAAGGATATGTTTGACTTTTCAAAGAATTTTTCACACGGCTCGCCGAATCGCATTTGAAATCGTTAAAAAAAAAGACGATGATGTACCGCGTGTCGCGGTTGCGTATTCTTGCCGTGCTGCTTTGTTGTGTTGTGTAACTAACAGCGTCTCAGTGCACACACACCATTAAACATTTAAACGCAACTCATCTTGTGTTGCAGGCTATGACGCGATGCTAATAATGCTAAATAAACCTCAAAAAAAGATTACGGTGGTTCCTTTAGCATTTATGCTAATGCTGCGGCACAACAGAAAAATGCTAAGAGCTCATTTTTTATCAGCCTTCCCTCATTTGTTTTTATGTGTTTATTAATTTTCTCTTTCAAAAAAATTAATAATTGCATTTGTATTGCTATTTGCTGTGCATGAGCCACATTTATTTCCAAAGAACAATAGCCGATAACACAAACGCACAGCAATCAATCAATGCTAAATTCAGTCATTATTTATTCAATTTGCTAAAAACATAACTTAAACAATAAAAACGCATAACTTTACACACCTTTAAATATGCCGATATGATACAGTACAACAATAACGGCAAAGCAAGACAAGAGATGACAGGTTTGGAAACAAATAAACAAAAAAAAAACCTTTGGCGCTTTTTAAACACACTTATTAGAAACACGGCGTGATGATGTTGATTTGATATTTATAAAAAAAATGAAATACTTTGGGCTCATTTCTTTCAAACATGAATACACAGGCGTACCTTTTTAGAGTAAATGTAACATTGTCAATCTAAACTACAGCAACTGCATAGGCAATACAAAAAAATGACATACAATGTATTATTATTATTATTATTACATGGTGAGTAGTTTTACTTCATGTGAATGTTATTGTGACCATTTTATATTTGAGTTAGTGGTGTAGATTTCCGGCTTGAGTGAACGCTGGCCCGTCTGGCTGCCGCTGCTCACCCGCAGGAAAAAAAAAAACTTCTTATCCTGTGACTGTAAAGTGCCCTTGAGATTGTGGAATTGTAACATATCCAGCTAGCTATCTCGCTGGCTAGCTAGCTATCTATTAGCCATATAGCTATCTAGCTGATTTGTAACAGATAACAAGGAGACAGAATGAACTTAACACAACAAGCTCTCTCTCTCTCTCTCGCTAGCTAGCTATTAGCCGTCTATTAGCTATCTATGCGCTATCTATTAGCTAGCTAGCTTTATATCTATTTGAGTTCCAGAAAAATGTATCCCTTGACTGTAAAGTGACCTTGAGAGTTTTGAAAGGTGCTTATAAATACAATGTATTATTATTATTATTATAATTATTTTCTTTTTCTTCTTTTTCTTCTTATTCTTCTTCTTATTCTTCTTCTTATTATTATTAGCTATCTATTAGCTAGCTAGCTTTCTATCTATTTGAGTTACTTCCGGGTTGAGTGAACACTGGCGCATGTGGCTGCCGCTGCTCTCCCACAGAAAAATGTATCCCTTGACTGTAAAGTGACCTTGAGAGTTTTGAAAGGCGCTTATAAATACAATGTAATTATTATTATTATTATTATTATTATTATTTATTATTATTATTAAAATGGCCACTTTAACACTTTCAAAATGCTGTTTTGTATTACAAATGGCTTTGGGCTGGTCACAAACTGTTTATAGCAGACAAAAGATTTGCCAAAATGCTAATTCACATTTTTTTTCTGTGTCAAAAAATGTCCCGGTTGCCAAAAAAAAAACCCTTTTAACGGATAAAGAAGCTAAATCTCCAGATGTCCTCTTGCCACAAAAAAAAAACAATAGGAAAAAAAAGCAGTCTTTGTAATTTTTTTTACATTTTTGTCTTTTAAACGAACATCCTCTGGTAATCATTCCAATCGCTGTGTTGTTTTCACGTGCTACGATTTATCCCCTTGGAGAACCTAAACGAACAAGAAGCGATCCGTTAATGGTGGCTCGGCGCCGGTGCGTGTGTTCGGTGAGGTGAGGTGATGCTTACCTACCTGGTTGCGTGCTTTGTGCGACTTCTGCATGAGCACCCGCCATTGGTCGTAGTGTTTCATGGACATGCTGCTGCAGCCGTAGGCGTGTTTGCGCGCCCAGCCGAAAAACTGCTTTAGCTCGCGGCGTAGCGTCGAGTTGGAATCGCCGCTCGATTTGGGGTCGCATGAGCCTGACGCTGACCGCTCTATACACACAAAAACAAAACAGGAAATGACAAAAGATTGCAGGTGTTTACGTTATAATAATAAGTCTCAATCGTACAGGAGTGGTCCATCGATGAGAAGGTTTCTTCAGCCGTCATCTCTATTTCTTTGTAGGTGTCGGATGTTTCGCTTCTTATCCAAGAGGCTTCGTCAGCGAACGAATTGTTATGCTGGCAGTTTAAGCCCTATTCATATCCCTACTGTCCAGACGTGGCGGTGCCAGACTCTGCTATGATTGGTCCCTGCTCTCCGGTTGAGGGGAGTAGAGGACTATTCCCTTAGGCTACACTGATTACCTCTATTGTCCTGCCTGAGTATGGGGTCTACGACTGGTCCTGATTGCCCCATTTGCTCTGGTAACACCTCCTCAGCATAACTAAGCCTATGTTGCCTAAGAAGTCGATTGTAGGAACGATCCTAATTGAACCTCACCCCGCCATGGCGATTTAGTGAAGGGTTTTGCTGTTTTATGAAAATAACTTCTTTTATTCCCCTTTCAAACCATCCATTTTTTTTCGCTAAAAAAAATTGTTCGCTGACGAAGCCTCTTGGATAAGAAGCAAAACGTCCGACACCTTCATAGAAGTACAGATGATGGCTGAAGAAACCTTCTCATAATAATAATAATAATAATACATTTAATTTATAAGCACCTTTCAAAACTCTCAAGGTCACTCTAGGTGGGTAGGTGAGCAGCGGCAGCCACACGCGCCAGCGTTCACTCAACCTGGAAGTAACTCAAATAGATAGAAGCTAGCTAGCTAATAGATATCCAGCCAGCTAATAGATAGCTAACAGATAGCAAGCTAGATAGCCAGCTAGCTTGACAGCTACACAGCTAATAGATAGCCAGCCAGCTAATAGATAGCCAAGTGAAAATTAAACAAGCGAAGGCGTCGATAACATGACATAATAGTCGACTAAAAAGGGTATTCTAAATCTGATATATTTAATATTTGTAATATTTATATACAGTGTCACATTGCCACTGGGATGGAAAAATGTTCTTTGAATAGATGTTAAATATTTGTCAAATTAATTGGCTGATTAACAGTAATATAAAAATTACTTCTGCCAAATATTTGACATAACGCAACACCCGTGAAACATATAGAATATGTTATCTGAATCAATATGTACTGTATTTTCATGTATTTTGCACTCACCGCTGTGTGGTGTTGACGCTGCGGTGGGATGACTCCATTCACTCCAGATTCCAGCTTTGCGGGAACCGTAGATGCCCACCGGGTTACATCGGACCTGCCGATAAACAAAATGGCGGTTAGAATAAAATAAAAATTCCAGAAGGTTCTTTGACGAGAGTTTAATTTAACCAAGCAAATCAATTGTAACTCAATTCCTCTTTTCTCATTGAAATGGATGGAAATAGCCATTCATCATTTACATTAAAAAAATTGATATTTTTTTGTGGGAAAATAGAACTCTTCATGAGACATAATAAACAATACAATCAAATAGAAATAAAACACGTTTTCCTTACATTTAGCTTCAATTTAATACTGTACCCACTCTGCTGCTTCCAATTTTTGCCACTGGGGGGCAGTATGAGATACAAAAAACGGACACAAGCGACGACGGCCCTGATGTACGAAAATACTTTTCGTAATATCAGTTGCTTAAAATGTTAAAGGACAACGACGTCACTTTTTTGTTTTTTAACTGACATCAGAAAAACTTTTATCGCATCACACAGTATGATATTTTTAGTCAAATGCAAAACACCAATAAAACTGACTTAAAGTGTCTAAAAAGTATTTCAATTTGAAACCGGAAGTTGGCCAGTTTCAGAAAGTCCCGCCCCCAGTTCGTGACGTCACTCCAAGACGTCTTGCATTGCTGGAGAATCAAAACAATGGCTTCAGATTCGGAGAAGATGCTTTCTTGTTACTCATCCAGTTATGAATATGATTCTAATCTGAAGAAGAAAGCGTACATGTTTGTAACCAATTAAATAATTTATTACTATTATTATTATTATTATTATTAATTAATTTAAAATAACTGTTAATGTGTGATGATGTCATGCTTTACTTTTTTGTTTTCACAAAATCTTCGATTAAATAAAATATTACATATTAGAGCCTTGTTCTTCAAATAAATAATAATAATAATTATTATACATTTCAATTATAAGCGCCGTTCAAAACTCTCAAGGACAATTTACAGTCACAGGATATTTTTTGTTGTTGCAGGTGAGCAGCGGCAGCCACACGCGCCAGCCCGGAAGTAACTTAAAATAAAAAATAAAACTAACTAACAAATAATATGACAACACAAAGACACAGTCATTCATTCTTCAGCACTTTCTGTACCCTCTTTGTGACATGAAGCAGTTGCTTTGCACAACTGTTTCTTAAAGAGATGGATAGATAGATTTTAATTTTTTTTCCTTGAAAAATAATGATAATGCCAAAAACGCAACACACCTGCACAAAATACACAGTTCCGGGTCTGAGTCCCGCCAGCCTGCAAGACGTCTGGTTCCCGACGTCATCCATCACCTGTAAAGTGAGCCAAAAAAGGCCAAGGAAGAAGTCAGCGTAGAACAAAGACTATTATTATGTTCGTATTAACAAATGTGCGCTGAAGTTCAAAACAAAACACGCAAAGCTTCAATCGGGCTTCCCGCCGCAAATATGTTTGAATGCCGCAATGATCGGCGTGTTTACGGAAACATTTTGAAAACGATCTGTTTATTAGCCGCCGCTAACACTCGAACACACGCACACCGATGCCTTCTTTCTCTTTCTCTCTCTCTCTCTCTCTCTCTCTCTCTCTCTCTCTCTCTCTCTCTCTCTCTCTCTCTCTCTCTCTCTCTCTCTCTCTCTCTCTCTCTCTCTCTCTCTCTCTCTCTCTCATATATCTTCATACGAGCGTGCAAAAGTTCAGCCAGACTTGCGCCAGGCCTATTAAACAACAAAGAACCAACAATTATGAGTAATCTTGTCTCAAGCAAACAGCACACCGAAGCCATTAGGCCCCATGTTTCACTCTCCCGGCAAAAATATCGTGACTCGGGTCTGGCGATAAAATATTAAGCACAAAATTCAGCAAAAAAAACCTTTGAAATCTTCACTAAAAAAAAAAGTAAACCAGACTTTTAATTCCAAGACTTTTGATTGGAGAACTATGACAAACAGAGTTGCTCTCTTGTGCCCATTTCATGACTGTGGTTTTGTGTATTTCTGTTCCTAGACTTAAAGATTTTTTTTTTTTTGTCTTCGGTAGGCATCAAAGATTTTAAGGTTTCAGCTTCTTTTTCCACCTAACAAGCAAAGGCTTGCCTGAATGAGGGTAGCCGCTCCGATGACCTCGCCGCTAAACGCTCGGCGGGATTTGAGTGTTGATGTGGTATCGTTAGTTCATTCATTCGAGGGGTGACGAAATCTGGCACCTGTGTGTCAATGCGAGCATGATTTCATACTTTGGAGTCCATGTGGAGCAAGAATTAGGGAACACCTCATTTTAATTTTAAATTTGTAATGTTTACATTTTAATTTTTTTGTTTATTTTTTTTTATTTTTTTGTAATTTTTTAATGTTTTTTTTTATTTATTATTTTAAAATGTTTTAATTTTTTAATTGTGTAATTTTTTAATTGTGTATTTTGTTTAATGTTTTTTTTTTTACATGCTTTAAAGTTTTACATTTTTATATTTTTACAGTTTTAGTTTTACATTTTTACATTTTTATTGTTAAAGTTTTACATTTTTATTGTTAAAGTTTTACGTTTTTAGTTTTAAAGTTTTACATATTTTGTTTTAAATGTTTAATTTTTTAATTTTTTTAATTTTTACATTTTTACATTTTTATTGTTAGTTTTACATTTTTATTGTTAAAGTTTTACATTTTTAGTTTTAAAGTTTTACATATTTTGTTTTAAATGTTTAATTTTTTAATTTTTACATTTTTACATTTTTATTGTTAAAGTTTTACATTTTTATTGTTAGTTTTACATTTTTAGTTTTAAAGTTTTACATATTTTGTTTTAAATGTTTTCATATTTTTTCATTTTTTCAGTTTTACATTTTTAAATGCTTAAATGCTTAAATTTTCAAATGCTTAAAATTTTAAATGCTTAAATTTTTACATTTTTAAATGCTTAAATGTTTAAATTTTTAATTGTAAATTTTTTGCATGTTTTAAATTTTTAAATTTTTGCACGTTTTAAATTTTAAATATTTTTAATTTTTTAATTTTTTTCATTTACTTTTTACTTTTATTCTGGGACCCGTGTACGTAAACCGCCATTTTCTTCACCTTCCAGTCTTGGCTGTCCTCCAGTCGGTAACGGATCTGGTACTTGGCCTGGAACAGGAAGTCCTTGAGTGCCGGCGGGGCCTCCCAGCGAACGCTCAGCTGGTCCTCCAACTGCCCCACGCGACTCACGGTCACCCCCGACGGAGGATCCGTGGTCACTGGAAAAGGGGAAGATCACAAAGATCCATGACGTCAACGTTAGCATGTGAGATACTTTCAATTTACAGAAAGTCTGAAGGTTAAAAAAAAATGGTCATCAAATAGCATTTTTTATAGAAATGTTTCGCACAATTTGGGAGATCACAACAATTTTCTCCCCCAAAAAAATCTATTTTGTAACCTTCCAAATTTTGGATTCGCTAAGCAAATTCAAATGTGAGACCGGATATCAACAAAATAGTAAATTGCGTGATTTATTCTTCAAAACGGAAAAACGTTAACATTTTGTCGAACTTTATTGAACTCATTCACTGCCATTCACAAATTTATTCGGAAATTGAAAATATGACGTAGAGCGGCCATTCCCAAATTTGTTCGCGTTTTGTTTTTTTTCTCATGCTTGGGTGCCGATGAAGCGCTGGCTATAGCCTCTGGCAATGTTTCTTTTCCACAAGGGGGCGGCATTTCCCTTTTTTTCCATGCTCGCACTTTGTTCCAGCTTCAGCTGTTGTTAAAGGGCTATATAATTAATAATAATAATAATAATAATACATTGTATTTATAAGCACCTTTCAAAACTCTCAAGGTCACTTTACCGTCACAGGATGAGTTTTTCTGAGGGTGAGCAGCGGCAGTCACACGCGCCAGCGTTCACTCAATCCGGAAGTAACTCAAATAGCTAGAAAGCTAGCTAGCTAAGATATAGCTCATGATAATAATAATAATAATAATACATTTGATTTACAAGCGCTCTTCAAAACTCTCAAGGTCACTTCACAGTCACAGGACAAGTTAGCTAGCTAGCTAGATATCTATTGGCTAGCTATCTAGCTATCTAGCTAATAGATAACTAGCTAGATAGCTAGCCAATACATTAGGGGTGTCAAAGTCATTTTTTGCCGCGGGCCACATTGTAGTTATGGTTTCCTCTCGAGGGCAGTTATGAATTTGGGGAACCCATTAGAATGTTTAAATCCCTTCAAATATTACATATAGAGCACAAAGCAATGAAAGAATAACTCTTTTTCAAATCTGAAGTCAAGAATAATGACTTTTATTGTGGTTGACATCCAAAAATATGAAATTTTGGCTCAGATTTTAGCAATCATCATGGAATTTAACAAGTTTGATTTGCTTTCGCGGGCCGAAAAACATGATGTGGCGGGCCGGATTTGGCCCGCGGGCCTTGACTTTGACACCTGTGCAATAGATAAACCAATATGTATTGCATTTTGTACAGACGCCCTCATTTCAAGCTCGTATAACTCCAGACCCATAGAATTTAGGAATTAACTATTTTTTTTTTTCTGATGAAAGAAGAAAGTCTAAGGTTTCTAATGCTGTATTGAATGTTTACGTAGTCCTAAAACTCAATATTCCGTAGGTTCTGCAATTTGAGTGAAAATCACAAAAACCCTGGCACTGGAGTGGACACATTTTTGCACATCGTCTGGCAGTTAATAAGTTAATATTAATGGGAATTTTTGCCTCTTTTTGAGAACCGTCAAATAAAATTACCCCCGCTTGTTAGACATTCAAAACAAACAGACCGAAAAAAAAATCGTCCGGTTCTCAACGATGTTCGCTACTACTACATTTTTTTCCCCCTCAAAATCTGAGCCACTGTTTACATTGCCTCAAAAGCATTTCCGAAAAAAAGTCATTCCGTAAGAATGTAGTCACTACGTTTTTTGTGTGTGTGTGTGTGTGTGTGTGTGTGTGTGTGTGTGTGTGTGTGTGTGTGTGTGTGTGTGTGTGTGTGTGTGTGTGTGTGTGTGTGTGTGTGTGTGTGTGTGTGGGTGAATTACGGTAATTAATGCATTGACGTCTTCCTAACACGAAGGTGCTGATGTTCTTCTGTCGTCGGGGCACAGATGGTCCGCATCAAGTCAGGCCGATAATAGCTTCTCTCTTTCGCGGCGGCGCTTATGTTGGCGGCCGGAATAATCAAGTCAATTCCAAGATGTCCAGTTTCCGCATCTCTGTGGTTTTTAAGACCGATATTTGAACCCCAAACCCAACGTTGGTTTTGGGTTGAGCCCGAGATGGTGTCAATGTCATTCCCAGTTGTTGGTCTCGTCAGTCGTGGGTGTTAAACAAACAATACGAGCTGGGAGGGGTTTGGGGGGGTTGACACAAAACATGTGACTGAATTTGGCCTGGATTTTAGACAGCAAAATATAGTAAGCAAGTGAGGACTAAAATCAATAAAGCTAAAAGCGCATTAGACAATCGCAATCTGTTTCTGACGATGCGACTATGTTCAAGGTTCAGAATTTATTTATTGGTTGATTGATTAATGGACTGATTGATTTATCCATTCACCCATTTATTTATTTATTTATTTATTTATTTATTTATTTATTTATTTATTTATTTAATGTATTTATGTATATATTTATTTATCTTTTTATGTATTTCTTTATTTACATATTTATTTATCTATTCATTCATCCATTTATTTTTATGTATCGATATTATTATCTTATTTATTTATTTGTTTATTTGTTTATTATTTATCCATTCATCCATTTATTTTTATGTATTTCTATTATTCATTTATGAAATTTATGTATCCTTTTATATATTTTATTTATCCATTCATCCATTTATATTTATTTCTTGATAGTATTTATTAATGTTTTCATATATTTGCTTAGGTATTTATCCATTTATGTCTTTGTTTATTTATATATTTATTTATTTATTTATTTATATTGCTAATTTATGTATTCATTTATGTCTTTATTTATTTGTTTATTTATGTATTTATTTATTATTTATTTCATTGGTTGTTGTTTTTGTGTGTTTATTATGTATATTTATTTATCCGGTGTTGTATTTAGTTATTGGATTGGATTGGATTGGATTTGCCTTTATTAGTCTCACAGTATATATTATATATATTTTATATAATAATAATATAATAATATATATTATATATTATTACATATTATAGTATATATTATATATTATGTATATATTTATATTTTATTTATTTATTAGTGTGTGTGTTGTTTTTTTTTTTTTAGATGGGTTAGACACTGTCTCCCACCCAATATACGGAAACCTAATGGTGACCTTTGACCCGGAAGTTCGAAGAATATATAAATAATGGCTTCTTTTCCAACACCTAGCGGGGAAGCTTTATAATAATAATAATATTAATCGTAATAATAATAATAATGCATTTAATTTCTAAGCGCCTTCCAAAATTCTCAAGGACATTCACAGGCTATTTTTTGTGCGGGTGAGCAGCGGAAGCCATTCATGCTTTGCATTAACGTCTCGAGTCCAACCCATCCGTTTACAACCCCCACGCCCCCCAATTGCGGAATGCAGCAACCCGGCACACGGGTGTTGCCGCCCGTGGAATAAACGCGACTCGCGGTTGTGACGCGGTGTTGCGTGTTTTGACGAGAAACCAAACCAGCGTCCCGGGTAACGGAAAATAAACAAAGCGCACAAATACACTAAAGTAGCATGGGAAAAAAAAGCGTCATCAAGACGCCACCCTCGCCTCAGGGCGGGGTGCACACGAGCGTTTGCAAAAGGCTGTCGGATTGGTGGGCGCTTGTTTTCAACAACGGGGTGGCGGTCTCGCGAAATTGCATCGGTCGGCAGGGTGCAGAACAATGCTTTAAAAGGTAACATCGCTCCCTTCCAATCATCTGCGTGAAAGCTTGAAAGAGATTAGGTGCCTGCGGGAACGTAAACGGGTCCACTGTTATTCTTCTTTGGTCGATTTTTACTATGCTGGAAATTCCTATTTATGGCCATATAAATTCTGCTTGGGTTTTTCTTTGAAGCATCCCGAACGTGAGCCAGTTCACGCTTCTGGTGTTCATTTAAAGGACAACCAACACCTCCGGACAAATTGCATCCATAATTTGTAAAAATCACTTCAAATGACTTCTACTGAGCGCATTTTACAAAGATTCCACCGCATATAGCTATATTTTATGTTTTAAGACTCACGCTGAATATGCATGAAGTCTTGTTTTCGAGTTGATGACGATGCCCTAAGTGACGTCACGGAAGGAACGCCCCTGAACGAGAAACTGACACACAATGCATTTTGGGTACTTTTTTTCATCTGAAACACCGTGTTGATGGCGAAATTAGGAGGAAAACTACATAAATAACGCAATGGTGAATCGTTGTGTGTCCCAGCCAATGGCGGTAACACGCATAAAGAAGGTGTAAGTTGACACAAATTCCCTGCGGACAAATCAGCCCATTTCCAACGGAGCTTGTGCGCCATCTTGTGCATTTTCTGGGCGCTACATTGGAGTCCAGACGGCTCGAATTGACACGGACTCCTTTAATTGATTGCAAACATGTATGCTTTCCTCTTCAGAACTATTTGAATCATATTCATAACTGGATGAGTATCAAGAAAGCATCTTCTCCGAATCTGAACTCTCTGAAGCCATTGTTTTGATTCTGGAGCAAGGCAGTGTGTGACCAGTAGTGACATCACGAACAAGGGGGCGGGACTTTCTGAATCTGCCCAGTTTCAAGCTCATTTTGTGGCAGTTTTGGGACACTTGAAGTCATTTTTATTGGTGTTTTGCATTTGACTAAAAATATCAGCCTGCGTGTTAAAAATCAATTTGCCTGCAAATGGCTAATTGAGACATTTTTGTAGTTCTACTCGATTAATGTTCCTACAAAAATTCATGGTCCGAACTGAACCGCTTTTTGAGGGCTACAAGAACCAAACATTTTCCTTGAATTGTAGTCTTGGTTGATGTCAATCTAGTATGAAATATAGCCTGCATTTATCTCACGTTCAATCAAATGATCAAAAAGGGTCTCAAACTGGCTAAAACGTCCATGACACCTTAACGTCTCCGATCCACTGGTGAAAAGGAGTCTTTCATCCTCTCCTCTTTCATCTACAACTGCGTCATGTAATAACGTGTTTGTATTGTACTCTAACATGGTAGAGTACATGCGGAAAGTCGTTAAGATTGCACAACTGTTCATGTTTTCATGTTCCTGTTGTGTTTATTATTTTGCTTTGTGTTGACTATCATGCGACTATTATGTGTAGTTACAACTGCAGCTGTTGTGAAAGCGTGATATAAATTAGGAGGTCTTGTATTGTATTGTAAAAACATGCTCGTGTAAAACGTCTGCCAGCCTCATAGCATGTTAGCTAATCTGTTGGCGCGGGATGGCTAACTCTTGCGTCCTCTTTAGCCAAGCTGAGATTTCCTAAAAATGACTCCATTAAAAACCACGCACGCTCTCCCAAAAAAAATTCAAGTCGGATCATTTCAATAGCGTAATATATAAAACATGTCGGAAAACTCCGGGATGCTTGTTTGCGATTCCAGATGCTACACATTATGATTGCAAAATGGCACATGTGACCAAATTACTCAATTTCACATTTGACCAAATTACTCAATTTCACATTTGACCAAATTACTCAATTTCACGGTGAATAATATGTGCCTTAAATTAGATTATTTAGCCACTGTGTTTTGGTGGTGACTTTGCGTTTCACTTTTTAAACTGGATGTTTTCAGAAAAGAAATTAAAAAACAAACATGGCGTTCATTTTCAATGGAAACAAAATACAGTAAAGTCTCGTTATATCGATATTCTCGGGAGTCCGAAAAAATATCGATATAACCGGGACTATCGATATATCCGACCCTGTTTGCATGTAATTTTCTCCGTGCGTGCATAGAAATAGTATCGATATAACAGGGACTATCGATATATCCGATATCGATATAACGAGACTTTACTGTATAACAAACTCAATGTCTTAAGTTTTTAAAAGGGGCTTCAGGACTAAATTAGATTTTTTTTTTTTTTTTCATACACACGTACACATTGTTTTTGGGATGTTGGGGTGTTCACAAGCTTCGGATCATTCATAGCCATTGTTCTGTTTTTCTAGCTTTGGGGCAATGGCGACACCCTTTGAAACGACGACGGGAGGAGATCAGACAGTTTTTTTTTTTTCCTTCACATCCACACTCACCCACGTCGAGAATGTCCAACATGATGACGTCGGAGGAGGCGCGGCCCAGCTGATTGGACGCCTCCACCCAAATCTCGTACGGGGTGAAGAGATGCAGGTCGCGGGTGATGCTGCATGAGTATGGCTGAGTGTGAGTGTACTCTTCGCACTCTTTCTCCTTGCCGTACCACCTGCAGGCCGTAGAAACAATCAGAATTTTTGCATTTAATTTAATTACATTTTTTTGTGTATTTTACTTTTTAGTATTTTCTTGTTTTATTATTATTAGGAATATTTGGATTGTAATTTTTTTTCCTATTTATTTTTATTTTGAAATTTTATTGCATTCAATTGCATACAATTAAATTAATTCATTATTTTAATTTTAGGTTATTTTACTTGTTTATTTTTAATTTATTGTATTTTATATTATATTTTATTTTTTAAAAAAAGTTATTTTTTTTTATTTTTCAGAAGAAATTTATGATCCCCAAAATGGAGGCAAGTCATACAAAAATGTGTTGCTTCCAATTATATATATATTAAGTATTTTTTTGTGTTATTTTTATTGTATTTTCATTTTTATATTGTTATTTTATTCTTTCAAAAGGAATTAATGTTTCCCAAAATGGAGTCAAGTCATACAAAAATCCGTTGCTTCCAAAACTGCGATTAGCGATGCGAGCGTTAGCATTTGCCATGAAACTAAAAAGCAAGCGCGTACTTACAACTGCCTTTTTTAAAGCAATGTCACTCAGTTTGTTTTGAATATGCAACATGGAATTATTTAAAAAAAACGACCCACTCATGCGTTATTTTTGTCGTATTATTCGTTTTACACCTGCGCGACTTACTTTGGGAGCACATTAGCGCTTTATGTTGTGTGACTATACATACGATTGTGGAAAAACTAAGAACAATTAGCGAAAGTGATTTATAATTTGTTTTTTGATTTACTGTACAGTGATACCTCGGTTTTCTACCATAATCCGTTTCAGAAACCTGTTCGAAAACCGATTTGTTCAAAAACCGAAACAGCACTTTCCATTAAAATCAATGTAAAAAACCTTAATCCGTTCAAAGTCTAGAAAACAATTTTTAACTATTTCATCGCATAAACCGGATAAAAACTTAAAAATTTAGAGCAGGTCATGTGAAAATTCTACAAAAACAAACTTATTTCCACCAATTTTTAAGAAGACGTGACATCTAAGGAAGTGACGTATAAGGAAGCAGAGGGTAGTCGAGTGATGCATTCAGGTGCACTCAGTTTGGTTGACAACCAAATTTCGGTTGTATACCGGGGCATCAAAAATAGGACATTTTTGGTTGAAAACCGAATGGGATGAGAACCGAGATGTTCGAAAACCCAGGTTTAACTGTACTTATTTATTTACTCATAGATTTACTTCATGTTTTATTTATTTAGTCACATTCACTCACCTGAGCTTGTACTTGAGCAAGTACTGCGTGCTAATGCTGGTCTCCCCTTTCCCTCCCGGCGCCCAGCTGCACGTCAGGTCTTTGGTGTTCCGAGACCAGCACGTCAAATTGAGAGGCTTCTCCGGAGGCACTGACGGGAATGGGGCGAAAATGAAAAAAAAAAAAAAAGACTAAGAAAAGACTCATGGATGCTCTTATTTTGGTGAGTTTTTTAAAGGTCCTTTTTGCCTTTATTTGGTGAGCGTGCCGGTGTGTGTGAGTGCGTGTAATCAGATTTCAGAACCCTGCCAACCCCCTCAGTCTTTGAGAACACAAGGTTCTGAGCGCCCTTGCCGGACGCAGAGATTATGATCCATTTTGAGATGGAGAGTTGGGAGGGGGCCAGACTGGCAAAAACATGAGTGGGTTCTTAAAAGTATAGGAAAATGTGTAAGAAAATTTGTGTTTTTTTGTGGGGGCGGGGGGGCACTGCTTTGTGAGTGTAAACAAAGGTTACAGTAGTGAAAAATAAAGTAAAAATTGAGAATATTTTTATTCATTGAATAATGTCAAAATGAGTGGCCATAAAAAACGGAAAAAAAATCGATAAAAGTTTCTTCAGCCGTCATCTGTACTTCTTTGAAGGTGTTGGACGTTTCGCTTCTTATCCAAGAAACTTCGTCAGCAAGCTAAAGTCTTACTGGTAGTTTAGGCCCAATATATATATATCCCTAAAAATGCAGCTAAATGGTCTGTTTTGAATGCAAATTTTGTTTTTTCTTCCCCTTAAAAAATATTATTTTTTTATTTTCTTTTTTTTTGGGGGGGGAGGGGTGCTACTTTGTGAGTATAAACAAAGGTTACTGTAGTTAACGAAAATTAATTGCATATGTAACAATTGATTTCTTAAATGTCAAAATGAGAGTGCCCTTTAAAAAAATCAACTAAATGTTATGTTTTGATTCTTGAACGTGTTCCCTGAAGAGTCTAAGGTGTGGTGTCAAACATACGGCCCGCGGGCCGGAACCGGCCCCCAAGGAGGTTTGATCAGGGCCGTAGGATAATTTAAAAGTAGAAAAAAATGCACGAACGACATGGAATTCATTTTTTTATGCGGTGCAATTCAAGGACTGTCCACTAGGGGCAGAGTAGTGCTTTTTCAACCGCGGCTTTAACACCCTCATTAGCCAAAATGTCATGATCCAAACGGAGAGAAGTAGATAAGGAGTGTAGAATTTTCACTGAAAAATGCACCACGTCATATTTTTTTTACAGAGATGCGTGGGAGACCTTTGTGCTTGGTGTGTTTTCATCAAGTTTTGGTATTTTGGTCATTTATAGCATATATGGTATAATTTTAATGGTCCGGCCCACTTGACATGTACCGAGGCCATATGTGGCCCACCGTGTAAAATGAGTTTGACACCCCTGCTCTAAGGTTTCTTACGCTGAATTGAATGTTTATGTAATCCTAAAACTCAATATTCTGTGTACACAGTGGACACATTTTTGTACATCGCCTAGCAGTGAATGAGTTAACAGCCAAATATTTTTTTTATGCTTTCAGAAAAAAAAAAAAAAAAAAAAACATACTTCCAACGTAGATGCAAGAACCGGCCAGGATGTGACCCTTGTGGTTGTGGCACACCAGATTGTCGCCGGACGTCTGCCGCGAGGCGTTGAGGCCGCTGAGCGTCACGCTGAGGTTGGTGGGGCTCAAGGTTCGGTACGTGGAGGAGGGCAGCCGATGACCGTTTAGCGTCCAGTACAGCGAACTGGCATGGACGCCGGCGTCAGGCGGCACCCAGCAACTGGCCGTCAGGTTGGAGCCCACGCGGAGGACGGGGTCCTGGGGGTACACCAATGCCGCATCTGGGGGAATGGGGGAATGGGGGTAAAATGGATGAAGTTTAGTGGATACAAGTTGGGTAAAATTATTAGTCGTAGTAGTGGTAGTAGTATTAGTAGTAGTAGTGGTAGTATTAGTATTATAATACATATTTTTATGGATGTGGTCAAAGAGGACATGAAGGTAGCTGGTGTGAGAGAAGAGGATGCACAAAACCGGGATAGATGGAGGACATTGATTCGCTGTGGCGACCCCTGAGGGGAAAAGCCGAAAGGAAAAGAAGAAGAAGAAGTAGTATTAGTATTATTAATATTAGTGTGAGTATTATTAGTAGTATTAGTAGTATTAGTATTAGTAGTATTAGTATAATTAATATTAGTGTGAGTAGTATTATTAGTATTAGTAGTATTATTAGTATTAGTAGTATGAGTATTATTAGTATTAGTAGTATTAGTATTAGTAGTATTAGTATTATTAGTATAATTAATATTAGTGTGAGTATTATTAGTAGTATTAGTAGTATTAGTATTAGTAGTATTAGTATAATTAATATTAGTGTGAGTAGTATTATTAGTATTAGTATTATTAGTATTAGTATTAGTAGTATGAGTATTAGTAGTATTAGTAGTATTAGTATAATTAATATTAGTGTGAGTAGTATTATTAGTATTAGTAGTATGAGTATTAGTAGTATTAGTATTATTAATATTAGTGTGAGTATTATTAGTATTATTAATATTAGTGTGAGTATTATTAGTAGTATTAGTATTATTAATATTAGTGTGAGTAGTATTAGTAGTATTAGTATTATTAGTATTAGTAGTATTAGTATAATTAATATTAGTGTGAGTAGTATTATTAGTATTAGTATTAGTAGTATGAGTATTATTAGTATTAGTAGTATTAGTATAATTAATATTAGTGTGAGTAGTATTATTAGTATTAGTAGTATGAGTATTAGTAGTATTAGTATTATTAGTAATAGTAGTATTATTATTATTATTATTAATATTATTGTGAGTATTATTAGTATTAGTAGTATTATTATTAGTAGTATTAGTAGTATTATTATTATTATAAAACAACAATCACAATTATGCATCAAAATTGATCAACTCTTAATTTTGAACCCAACTTTTGGGCTTATACGGAAAAAGCCCAAAAGAATACCCTCCCATACCAAAAATAAAAAATAGACATAATTTTCTTTCATTTAATTATTTCTTTATTTATTATTATTATTATTTTAATTTTTTATTTTTATTATTATTATTTTTTTCTTGAAGAAGTTGTCGGCCACTCGGGCCCGACGTAAAGGTTGTATGCCTCCGGGCAGACGTTATTTCAAACACTGCTATAATTCTATTATTTATTTCTTACATTTTTCGATGAAAAGGTTTCTTCAGCCGTCATCTGTACTTCTTTGTACAGACGTATTTCTCACATTTTCCAAATGTATTATTATTATTATTATTTTAGTTTTTATTTTTATTTTTTTCCTGTAAGCTTGGGCCGACAGGAGCCAAAAACAGTGAAAATGTACACACTACCTAAAACCCTGTAAATTTTAATTTCTCATCTCCGACAACCCAAAAAAAAGGTGGTCTTTCATCCTCAAGCACGTAAAAGATTACATTCATTCACAAAGTTCCGTGCGTACGACAGTAACGAGAAATTAGCCCCCTTGTCATAAACAACAGGAAGCGTTTGATGATGGAGAGCCTTGTTAAAGTGGTTTTTTAAAGCCTTAGTGCTGCTACCCCCGACCCCCACCAAAGAAAATAAAACCTCATCCAGCCACTTAAGTCTGGAAACGCACACCAGGTTGATTTATTTACTTTGCTGCCGTGAACATTCTCGGAGATTCGAGCTCATGATGTCACTGTTTTAAACCCCTCCCCCCCTCCCCCATGTGCTAAAGGCTGCAAACTTGTTGAAAGTCAACCGTTCAGTTGCTCCGCATAACTATACTACTTCACATGGGCAATATTTTATAGAGTACCTAGGGAAAGTCATGAAGATTGTACAACTGTCCATGTTTTTAAGTTCCTGTTGTGTTTATTATTTTGCTTTGTGTTGACTATTATGTGAGGCGATTTGTTACAGCTGCTATGATAGCGCTATATAAATTAAAAGACAACCGACGTCTCCGGACAAGTTGTGTCCATAATTTGTAAAATGGCTTCAAATGACTTCTACTGAGCGTATTTTAATAAGATTCCACCGCATATAGCTAGATTTTACGTTTTAAGACTTCCGCTGAATATTCAGGAAGTCTTGTTTTTGAGTTGGTGACGAGTCCGTAGGTGACGTCACTAAAGGACCGCCCCTGACCGTAAAAAAGACGCATTGTAGCAGTTCTTCCATCACGTCAATGTATTTTGCTGTACTTGTTTGGTCTAAGGACCTCGTGTTGCACCCAAAAGCCGCCAGAAGAGGGCGACCAAGCTCCATGGAAGGAATTTATCAGCCTGTGGAAACGGAGGTGGCCACAGGAGGTCGCCATTTTGTGCCTCTTTTTTTGGGTGAGAGATTTCCCCCCCAATGTTGCCTCAAAATGGCACAAATAAATTCTTTAATCGATTGCAAACATGTATGCTTTCCTCTTCAGAACTATTTGAATCATATTCATAACTGGATGTGTAACAAGAAAG
>NC_142742.1:1897500-1905000 GCF_051943395.1 Hippocampus bargibanti | reverse complement strand
TATGAATATTTGATTGGATGGCTGACTATAATAATAATTATTATTATTATCATTATCATCATCATCATCATAATTAATATTATTATATTATTATTATTAATGTGCTCAGCCTGCTGATTAACTGCAAACTTTCTCTTGTGCTACCATGAATTAATTGGTCGAGTTTGGGGAGTGCAAGCAACACGCACGCGCACCCACACAACCAATATGATTTGTGGAGGGGAAAAAAAGCTGACGCTTATAAACCACCGTGGCTCGTCTGCGCACGCGCACGCCGCTCTATGCATCAATCAATCGTGCATCGATCCAAACGGACCTCCGATTCGGAACCGACGTGCACGGTGCACACGCATGCACGAGAAAGCACAATGCGGGGGTTTGGACTGCTGGAAGGAACAGCGTGTCCCTTTTTCGAATGTTCACAGAAACGCACGCGCGCACACATGAAGTGGGGGTCCCGAAGGGGGGTCCCTGCAACAGGCCCTGATGGGTGTCACTCATTTTAGATGAGGTGTGTGTGTGTGTGTGTGTGTGTGTGTGTGTGTGTGTGTGTGTGTGTGTGTGTGTGTGTGTGTGTGTGTGTGTGTACATGTGTGCGTAGGGGGGGGTGAACGGGGGGTGTAGTCAGACATATAAAATCCACTATGGCCACATGCCTTCATGATATTTTTCAAAATGGACCTACTTGTGTGAGCAGTCCGGATAGGGAAGCAAAAGAATAATAATAATCTTCCAATCAGCCGGAGTCCAAGCCCGGTGGCAGCGGTATCTCCAAGCCGGCGATGGGCAGGGAAATCCGGCTTCGTGACACAGAAGGAGTCCGCCTCCGCTGCTCGCGACGGGGGGATGGAGTGGATGTCGGGGTGTGAGTCGCGCAATCGGTATGAAAGTCAGGTTGCGCGTGGGGAAAATGCCGCCAATCGAAACGGTGATCATAAAAAGAAGCGATGAATGTAGCCCAACTCACCTCGGAATGCGCTATTGGTAATTTAAAGGGCCAGTCGACTGTTTCGTCAGCAAGCTCTCCTGCCGTCGACCAGGAGCCAAACGCCTCCCTCGAGCCCACCACACACAGACCCCCTTCTTCTTCCACCGCCTCCTCGCTCCCCCTAGCGTCTGTCTACCGGGGTCCCATCCCTCGAGCCAGAAGATCAGCGTTTTCCATACGCACGTAAAAAAAGGCAGGAAGACATTTTAAGGCGAGCGGCCATCATTAAAAACTGCTCCCAGGTGTGTCTGTCGCGTGCCTGTCAGAAATGATTCAAGAAAATACGATTTTGTTTTGACACGTTTATTCATTTGTCTTGGAAAACTCGTTCAGGGTTGTTGTCAGAAATCGTTTTTTTTTTATATTCAGTTTTGGTAAATAAATCAATGGAGACTTTTCTCAGGTAAAGTTGATTTAAATTGAGCCAAGGAGCAGGCGGTCATTTTTTGACCCCAAATTTCAGGCTTTAGGTCCTAACTGTTCGGGTAAAAAAAGAAAATAAAAGATTGCGGGTCAAAAAGAACGATTGTGCCCATTTTTTGTTTCCCAATTTATTTAGTATTTTTTAATCAACTTTGTGGGGTGGATAAAAGCTGACAGAAGTCGTGTGTCCTTTTGAGCCAATTGTTGTAAAAATGAATTATAATAATACATTTAATTTCTAAGCGCCTTTCGAAATTCTCAGACACTTTACAATCACTGGATTTTTTTTTGTGCGGGTGAGCAGCGGCAGCAAAGTCACTCTACCCGGAAGTAACACGGCAGCAAAGTTATGAAAGGAAGAGGAAAGGAAAGAAAGGAGTAGACAGCAAATAGATAACTAGCTAGGTAGCCAGCTCGGTAGCTAGCTAGAAAGCTAATAGCTAGCTAGTTAGATAGACAGCTAATAGATAGCAAATAGATAGCTAACTCGGTAGCCAGCCAGCTTGGTAGCCAGCTAGACACTACAGCCAGCTAGATGGCGAGATAAATAAAAAATGAAGAGAGGAAACGTTTCACAGGATTTATCCTGCAGTCTACTGTTCTGTCACAGGGGGGCGCACTCATCCCACTTGTGATTGGCATCCTTTGCAAAAAAAAAAAAAAAAAAAAAAGGTTCTCAGATATGGAGGGTGGGGGGCTCCTTTGATCCCTGCACAAACAAGAGTGCTGCGTGAGCTTCCTGCCGGATGCTGAGCGAACCTCAACGTGACATCCCCACGAGGTGCTCAGCCGGCAGCCATGTTGACAGAAAGTGGGAGGAAGGCTCAGGAATGGCGGCTGGGGTGTGCTCGCTCGATCGACGCGTGGTAACGGCCCCTCAACCTGTCCTCGGCGGGGGTCAGGTTAAAAAAAAAAAACCGCGGTCGACGTCATGCCGTTTCCATGGCAACAACGCGACGGTGGCTAACCGGGGGTTGGGAGGGAGGGAGGGAGGGGGGGGGGGGCGCGTGGATGAAACGCGTGGGCTGTGAATTCTGATCCGGATGACAGGTTCGGTTTGACGTCATCGGAGTGGGAGGGCGTGGTGGTTTCCATCTGCGGATGTGATGGATTCGATTTCCCAAACGTCAGTTTTTGGTTCTCATTTCATCTTCATCATTCTGGGTCCACTTTGCACCGTAAATGGATCACGTCCAGATGCCATGACGTCAGAATTCGAACACACAAACAGCCTCTTTGCTTCATTTTAAAAATAAAATTGCTTGCGTTGGAAATTGGAAGTGAAGTTAGGCATGATATCAGCTTGACGCCCCTTAAAACATTCATTCTTTAGCATTTTAAATACATATGTACATATTTGTTTTCCTATAATATACAGTACAAATATTTTGTCTGTTTTTTATATATATATATATATATATATATATATATATATATATATATATATATATATATATATATACACACACACACACACAGTGATACCTCGTTTTTTTTACCATAATCCGTTTCAGAAACCTGTTTGAAAACCGATTTGTTCAAAAACCGAAACAGCACTTTCCATTAAAATCAATGTAAAAAATCTTAATCCGTTCAAAGTATATATATATATATATATATATATATATATATATATATATATATATATATATATATATATATATATATATATATATATATATATATATATATATATATATATTTCCTCTTCCATTCATAACTTGAGGGTTGAGTCAAAGCTGGCGCAAATGGCTGCCGCTGCTCACCCGCACAAAATAAAATCTCATGACTGTAAAGTGTCCTTGAGAGTTTTGAAAGGCGCTTAGAAATTTAATTTATTATTATTATTATTATTATTATGCACAATAAATAAATAAATAAACAGGCGACACAGCCTCAAGTTGACACAATTTTATTAGGAAAATCATTTTGCAGATTTGATTATTATCATCAATATCATCATCTATATTTATATATTTATATCCTGTATATGTTGTTTTTCCGTTATTCAGAGGATGCATCAGCACAGTATATCTTAATAGGAAGACTATTGCTAGAATAAATATCTGTACACCAGAATGAGTTCACTTAACTTTGTTTGGAGGGGCGGGAAAAAAAGGCAATAATACAAAAAAATAAAATAAAAAAAATTGGAAGTGCCAAAAGAAATCATTCGTAAAAACATTTTGTTTTGTTTTATTTTATCTGTTTAGAGGAAGAAAAAAAAAAGACAAAAGATGATTCACAGTTTGTGTCCTTGTTCTCATGCTGGCAGGAACACCAAAAATGAGGGAGCATGCGGGATTGAAGAGCCTGGAGGAGCGCCGAAAAGACGGAAAAAAAACCAAAACCGTTTCCATACATCCAATCGACGGCTCGCGGTATCCCCCCATTTTTGGCGATTTGTCACCATGGCAACCAGTGACCGCTCTAATAGGAAAAAAAAAGACAATTTGTACCATTTGTCACCGATTCCAACCGTTTTTCCGCCCTCGATCCTCCCACTTCTCCAGGCTCCCGTACAAACGTCCCGGTTGCGCTTTTTAATATTTTAACCCTTTGCCTTCGTCGGCACACAATTTATTTACATTTATCTACAAGGACCTGTGAGCAGTGCAACCTACATGTCAATTCATGAAAAAAATAAAGACATACGCAAAAGCAAAGACTCTTGTGAGGAACATTGAAATGAATGAGGTTACTGATTGCGCCATGTGTGCGTTTGTATGACTAGTCTTGTGAGGACCACTAACATTTTAGACCATATGTAGTGAGGTCATTTTTTTAGTTTTTCATTCTAAAGGCTTCTCGTGGGTCTATATATGCATCTGTTAAAGTTTCAGAAAGGTCCTCACAATTCACCCAAAATGATTTTTTTGGTGTGTATTTTCATTTCACTTGGATACACACACTTTTTACTCACTGTGTGTGTTTATGTGTGTGTGTGTGCGTGGTTAATGAGAGGAAAAATTTCATACCACAAAAAGTAAAACGATATTTTAACCAAATTTACTACAGGGGTGAGGACTTTGAATGTACACATTCAGAAACCTCACTCCTGCTGTTATTTCAGTTTCAAGTACACTTTTTATGTCTTTGTTTTTAAAGAAGTTGAAGTGGGAAATGAGGTGACGTTTAGTGTTCAAATATAACACTAGTTCTTCTCTAAACTTGTTAGCAACGGTGGTCCTCACTCCTTATATGGAGTTATCCGTACCTCACAAAACCATTGAAACAGGAATGTGTGTGTGTGTGTGTGTGTGTAGGTGTGTCGGTGACTCACGCCGCCGATAGCATCGAATACGTAACTATGGCGCACGCTGAGTGTGCCGCCAAAGGACAAAAGTAGCTGCGTATTTGAAACAGATTTAGAGCGCTATGATTTCACCAACTACTTGGTGACCCGCCATTTTGTTTTCACATAACACCTGCGTGCGTCAAGCCTTTACGCGCAGAAAAATAAGCGAGGCCTCCCGTTCGTATTTTCACACCCCTTCTCTATTCATAGCTCCCTCGCTATGCCTCCCACCCGCATAATAACAAACACGTCAGCAAAACAACCGGCGTGAGACGACAATCTGGTGCGTTAGCGAGCCAGAAAGAAAAGCGCATATAGCACAGTTGCTAGCTAACAGGTACATTCATAGCGTCGTTAGCGTAGTTAGTTACAAATTCACATTGGGTTGGCAATACAAGTCACCTCCGACCTCCGGGGGTGGGGTTTCCAAACTCTGGTGACAAAGGATGTCCTGCTCGTTTTCCCATCGCTCCCTGATGCTATAATACTCGATGCTAATGCTAATCATTGGGATCAGGTGTTTCAGCAAGAAGAGATGGAAAATGGGCGGGACGTCGCACTTCGAGGACTGAGTGTGGACTGACAAAATGTTTTGTGGGGCTTCATTATGGTCAAGCTAGCCCATCCGGCAGCCATCTTGGGTTGCCACTTGGTAAGCGCAGCTCACTTGAATACATTGATATCTCCGTGGCATTTTCACATTATTTTCTGTGTCCATATTTAAAAAGGCCACTGGGGAAAAACATTTTGGTGCTAAACATAACGCTAGCATTTGTAAATGATGACTCACTAAACTGAGATACTGTATTCTGAGGCTCGTTGTAAATAGTGACGTTTATTTTTTTTTAATGGCTCTCATTACTACACACAGGGATTTTATCACAAAACACATATCGTAAGTAGTTTTGAGTGTCTTGTTGAACAATGCCGAACTGACTCTCAGCTCATCTACTCCAACATGAAAAATCACAAAGTTGCCATCATGTTTTTTATTTATCTAGCGATCCAGCTGTCTATCTATCTAGCTAGCTATCTGGCTATCTAGCTAGCTAGCTGGATATCTGGCTATCTAGCTAGCTATCTGGCTATATAGCTAGCTAGCTATCTGGCTATGGAGCTAGCTAGCTATCTATTTATCTATCTAGCTGGCTACCTGGCTATCTGTTAGCTAGTTAGCTAATTTTCTCTCTATTTGAGTTGCCTCCGGGGTTGAGTGGCGCATGTGGCTGCCGCTGCTCACCCACAGAAAAACTTAATCCTGTGACTGTAAAGTGACCTTGAGAGTTTTGAAAGGCGCTTATAAATGAAATGGATTATTATTATTATTAAAAAAAAAATTCAATAAATACATGAATAAATAAATAAGGTCATAGAGACAGTGGCAACGCAAGATGGCTCCCCTGTTGTAACTATGCACGTCTTTTGAGCTTTGAGCCGATTTTTTTATTATTATTATTTTTTATATTATGTTGGCCTGATATTCTATGTTACATGTTTTGTAAAGCGCTTTGCGAATCAGGGTCAATATTTTTCTTTTCCAACACGAAGACATTTTTTTTTTAATGACTAGAGATTACTCTTAAAAGGGTTCCGTCAAATAGCTTACTGTTAAATGTCGTCTCATTAAATATGACCAAATATATCTTTTTTAATTTGTGGTGTGGTTTTTATTTTTGGTATTAGTGTGTAAATAGAAGTGAATATTTGGGGGCGGAGGGGTGTCATACAGGCAAATGTATTATTATTATAAGCATCCTTCGTACCTAACTGTTTTTTTTGATTAACTAGTAACTAGTATAGATCTATCTAGTGTGTTTGTGTATATATATATATATATATATATATGAAAATAAACAAAAAAATAAAAAATAGAAATAGTTCAAAAGGTATTGTGCTTTCTGTGTGGAGGGGGAAAAAAGGATGATGTGTACAATGTATGCAAATGTGTGTTCGTATCATAAAGTGCAAGGTGGGAGTGTGTGGAGTGGATAATGGAATGCATCAGTGGGTCATGAGGTGATATGGTCAAAACAAAAGCAAAAACCCCTTTAAAGGACAACCGACGTCTCCGGACAAGTTGTGTCCATAATTTGTAAAATGGCTTCAAATGATTTCTACTGAGCGTATTTTACAAAGATTCCACCGCATATAGCTGCTATATTTTACCTTTTAAGACTCGCGCTGAATATTCAGGAAGTCTTGTTTTTGAGTTGGTCCTCGCGTCACGTCACTGAAGGAACGTCCCTGCCCGAAAAAAGGACACATTGTAGTAGTCCTTTCATCACATCAATATATTTTGCTGTACTTGTTCAGTCTAAAAACGTCATGTCGCACCCAAAATAGCCAGAAAAGGGCGTCCAAGCTCCATGTAAGGAATTTATCAGCCTGTGGAAACGGGCTGATTAATTTCTCACACGGAACTTGGTCGCCATTTTCTGCCTCTTTTTTGGTGATACATGATAATTTTGGTAATTTAATTTCATTGCATTTCTTTTTTATGTATTTTTTTATGCAGCCATTTAGTAATTGAATTTAATTTCATTTGTATTTATTTTTTGATGCAGCCATTTGGTAATATAATTGTATTTAATTGTACATAAATGTTTATTTCTTTTTTAATGTGGCCTTTTGGTAATTTAATTTAATTTTTAGTTTTTATTTCTTTTTTGATGCAGCCTTTTGGTAATTTAATTTAATTTTTAGTTTTTATTTCTTTTTTTGATTCGGTAATTTAATGTAATTTAATTTAATCGAATTTTTATTTCTTTGTAATTTATTTTAATGTAATTTA